>NC_079135.1:65549597-65852627 GCF_945859705.1 Episyrphus balteatus
TTTTGATATGACCCTTGATGAAATTGCAAAAAGGGACTCACAAACTTCCAAGGCTGACGAAGACGAAGCTGAGGATACTACTCAACATTTGTGTAAACTTCCTATCGGAAAAGGATGTTGCTACGCTGCATGTTGGATAGTGCAATATCCAATTTACTTAATGTTTTATCTCACAATACCAGACTGCCGAGTACCAAAGCTGAGGAAACTGTACCCGTTAACATTTTTAATGTGTTGTTTTTGGATTAGCGTTTTGTCGTATGTCGTTGCATGGATGATCACTGCTGTTGGTAACGTATTTTTTGGCTTAAATTTACTTGATTTAGAAAGATGACATTTTAAGTAATCTAAGAAGATGAACCCAAACAATATTATTAATTTTAAATTCGCAGGTGACACATTTAATATTCCGGATTCAGTGATGGGGATAACATTTTTAGCCGTCGGAACCAGTATCCCTGAAGCAGTTTCTAGTGTTATTGTTGCAAGGCGAGGTAAATATCAAACAAAATTTGATTTGAATTTGCAGTAATTTTTCTTACATTTTAAGGATATGGATCAATGGCAATTTGTAATTCAATTGGCTCAAATACATTTGATATTCTGGTCTGTCTTGGTTTCCCGTGGCTAATAAAAACTGTGTTTTTCCCTTCTACACCGGGCAATAATTCATTGGATATTAATTCCCAGGGCTTGATATATTCAACTGTTACTCTTTTATCATCATTATTTTTACTTTATGCCTCATTTGCGTGCACAAAATTTATTTTGGGAAAAACTGTTGGATATGCATGTCTTTTCCTTTATATAGGTTTCGTAATTTTTGCAATTTTGATGGAAATGAACGTTTTCTTTGTGGTTAATTTGCCTATGTGTGAAGTCAAATAATTGCTTATGTTTATATATCAGATATGTTGAATAAAATTTGTTTCAAAATTTGATCAAGAAATATTCCCACGTATCTTATTTTTCACTGAACTTTAATCAAACACTATATACTCGATATGCTGAATGTTTTTTTTTTGCAGGGGTCAGTAATGTGCCAATTTTTTATATTTCTTTTGGTTTTCCGTCCATTTGAAAAAAAAATAATAAACAAAATTTCAAACAAATTGTCCAAATGCACGACGCGGGAAAAAAGTATGTAAAGTCGGATAATTTTACTTGATAACGTCATAAGAAAACAGGGTTGTGTGCTTTTGATAAAAATAAATGATTTAATAATTATTTTTTTGTCAACTTTCTTGGTAAAAACTTTAAAAGATAATAATACACTAGCCCAAAAAATTAAGGGAACAAAAAAAATCGTGATTTTTTTAGTGATTTTTGATAGGCTGTATCTCAGTAAAAAATGATCGCATCATGACAAAATAAAAAGCATGTGAAAGCTCTATTCTTCTAGTTTTAGGATTAAATGTTAAAATATTTTCTTTCTGACGGTAAAATAGCTAAATTGTTGGAAATGTTCAAAAACCAAAATTTTTCAATTTGTTTTCGTTTTTACTGTTCCCCTAAGAAAGTGGGAAAATTTTTTCTGATAAAATGATTATTATTTTTATTAAGGCTATTTATTTGGCTTTAAGATTCATTTTGTTTCAAACTTCTACGATTTTTTTTAAACTGCAATATAAGTCATCAAACCAAAAACCATACTTTTGACTTTGACTATTAATATCTCAACAACGGATCACTGTATAGAACATTCAAGGACACATTTAAAAACTTCATTCAATTCTCTACAAAGGAATTAAGTTTGCTTTGTTAAACAAAATGTTTTCTTATTTTTGAGATTAATTTAGAAAAGCTATCAAAATAGGCATTTTTACGGTTTTTTAGAAAATGTACCGCTATTTTATTTCTATGGGTGATAAGATTAAACTTAATTATTGAAGCTTCATATACCTGTAATTAGTATGCAAAGTTTCAGGTTTATTCATTAAGCAGTTTTTCTGTTGTGAGGGTTTGAACTTTTGAGATGAAATAAAACACCATATATCTGCAGGTCTAAATGACTTACTTCTTGTAACTTTTTTATGAGCAAAATCAAATTCTTTTGAGTTTATTTGATAATTTTATTGAAACATATTGTTTAAATTTACGATAAATTGAATTGAATGCAGTTTTTAAATGTGTCCTTGAATGTTCTATACAGTGATCCGTTGTTGAGATATTAATAGTCAAAGTCAAAAGTATGGTTTTTGGTTTGATGACTTATATTGCAGTTTAAAATTGCAATGGGCAGGTTCAGAAACTTTAGGGACTAAATATTTAGGTAATTTCTCGATCTCTGATTGGTCAGCTGTCAAAAATAAATCCTTCCAATTTAGGTAATTTTATTGGAAAGCTGACTGAAAGGTTAGGCAAGAAAATTATCCCTAACAATTTAGGAAAGTTTTTTTTGTAAACATGACAGCAGATTGTTTTTAATTAAAGAATTAATTTAGCAAAGTTATATTTACATATTTGTGTGAAAAACAACTAAAAAGTGCATTATCGGTTATAATTCATTTTATTTATTCATTACAGTTAAGTGAAATTTGGTGTCTTGCCCATGCGACCGGTAAAATTTTTAAATAAATTTCGAAATTTGACAATAGCATCACATCCAAACTAATTTAGTCAATTTACTCAAATTTCCGTTCAGAAAATTACGTAGCAGCCCTATTTATAAATTCATCATAGAGAGTACATAGCATTATGTACTCTTTATAATGTATTTAAACAAAAAATTGTGATTTATAATATTTATGCAACGTTTAATAAAGGTTGTATAAGCTAAACGAGTTTTTAGGTTGTTTAGAGCCTGAATAAGAATTTATTTAGCTTAAATGTCATTTGAACATCAAATAATTTTCAGAGAAAGAAAAAAATATCAATATTTGTATATATTTTTGTTTTTTTCATTGAAGAATTTATTTTTTTGATTACATTTTCAATTAAAATTAAATTAAATGAACAACTTGAAGTCAACTAAATCAAAAAAAAAGAAATTTGGAGATTTGTTCCTGATATAATTTACGAGATATAAATTCATGTGTGTAGTGTATTCATCTTTTTCTTATGTGCCTACATTTTCATACATGTGAACAATTTGTTATCAAATGAAATGTGTTTTTTTTTTAGAGATTTTCTTCTACATATGACCATTGAATAATTACAAATAGAAGTGGACACCCAGGGAAACTTCCGCTGTAAAATTGTAGTCGCTAGTATCGTGCGTTGAATTAAAAAAGCAAATCCAACAATCCAAAAGCAAAGCCAACAATCCTAAAGCAAATCCAGCAACCCAAAATCAAATCCTAAAAAGCTTATACATATGGATAAAAGTTTTCCTATTTCAAAAAGTGGAGATAGCCTAGAGGATAAGGTGCATGCTTGTTAAGTTTACCTGCCCAGGTTCGAATCTGACGGGAGATTGAGATTGTTTTTTTTTTTCTACATTACTAGAACAAATTAATTAAATTTCTCAAAAAAAATCTCCGCAAAAAAAAAAGTTTCAAATTTTACCGGTATTCGAACCTAGGCCAGTAGGAGTAAAAGGCATCGGCCTTGTTCTCTAGACTAATACGACTTTTCAAAATACGAAAACTTATATCAATATAAGCCCCATAGAGGAAGGAATACCTAGAGACGCGACTTCGGTTGGTTTTTCTCTTCCACCCTACAAGCTGCAATGAGAGGAAAAACTCCACAGTGCTTATATGTGGTAGTTTTCCCGTGCATTTTAAGTGCCACATTCAACTGTGGAGTTGAGCTCAAAACAATTAAAAACAATTTAAGTGCTCAGTAGGAAATAAATTCATGAAAAAATAATATAATAAATTCAAAACACGAACCTTTTTTTTTATTTCTGTACATATTTATTGAAAGGTGGGTGTCTGGAGTGAGCTATTTGAGCTATTCAAGTTCATGTACAAACCAAAATCATGTTTAAATTCAAAATTTGTGAGGACATCTACTGGTGAAAGGAAGGTATTAAACGAATTGTACTTTTCACACGTATTCACAGATAGGAAAACAAGAGAAAAATAAGAGATATTATCTGAAATTAAATTTGCGGGTGTTTTAGGTAAGGGGGGTACGAGTCGGCTCTCTAGGTATTCCTTCCTCTATGATAAGCCCTTTGAAATGTATAATAATAATTATTTATTAATTTTTTTATGAAGGTTTAAAAAAATGATTAGTTAAGATTCAACTCGAAAATACATGATAGTTGAGGCGCAAACCTGTAGTTCATCTATCTTCCGGTACTCTTATAGTCGCATGAGTAATCTGCGGTGTCACTTCTATTTGTAATTATTCAATGATATGACCATTGAATAATTACAAATAGAAGTGGACACTCAGGGAAACTTCCGCTGTAAAATTATAGGCGCTAGTATCGTGCGTTGAATTAAAAAAGCAAATCCAACAATCCAAAAGCAAATCCAGCAATCCAAAAGCAAATCCAAATCCTAAACCGCTTATACATGTAGATAAAAGTTTACTTATTTCAAAAAGTGGAGATAGTCTAGAGGATTAGGTGAATGTCTGGCAAGCTGAGCTGTCCAGGTTTCGAATCTGACGGGAAATTGAGATTGTTTTTTTTTATTTTTTACATTACTAGAATAAAAATTAATTAAATTTGTCAAAAAAATCTTAGCACTGTGGATTGCTTACCGATTTTAAAATAATTTTTTTTAATTCAAAATCGTTGAGAAAAACGTATTGTTTTTTTTTTTATTGATTGATAATAAGAATTTTTAAAATTAGACGGATGTCTGTAAAACAAGAAGCTCAGCTTAAAAATAAAAATAATTTTCATGATTTTTTACTTGCTCAATAGGGCAAGTATTGGTTTCGTGTAAAAAAAAAAATTCGAGGTTTTAATCAAAACTAACATTACGATGATGGAGAAGTCCGAAAAAGTGGTTTTCGTCATGACGTCCGTCGGTCTGTGCGTCGGTGCGTCGGTGCGTCGTCAAAAAAAGCTGTACATGAAGCTGCAGCCTAAACGGGTTGAGGGATTTTCTTGAAATTTGGTACAGATGATTTTTTTTGTAATTTCCAAGGTTGGTTTTTTTTTGTTTTTTAATATCTCGCTTTAAACGTATACCTCCCATACAAAGTTTTGGAGTTATTGCAACTTTCTCGAAAACGGCTCTAACGATTTTGATTAAATTTAACATACGTAATGCTGTTTGCAGTTCTAACATAACTGCGTTTTTAGTTTTTCTCAAAAAATGCGGATAGTGAAAATATGACATTAACTCTTTTTTAAATCGCGGATGTCGGCTCTTCCCGTACATCTTAATGGAGTTATTGCAATTTTCTCGTAAATGACTCTAACGATTTCGATTAAATTTTACACAAGTAATGTTATACGTAAATCTAACGTAACTGCATTTTTAGTTTTTCTCAAAAAATACGGATAATGGAAATATGACTTTACATTTTTTTAATCTTTGATGTCGGCTCTTCCCGTACACCGTTAATGAGTTATTACAATTTTCTAGACTAAATTTGACATACATAATGCTTTAAGTGATTTTAATATATGTAGCTAATTGCGTTTTTTGTTTTTGTCAAAAAAACACGAGTAACAAAAATATGGCGTAAGAAAAACTAAAAAAAAAATAATTTCGTATTTTTGCATTTCTTATGAAATTCCTTAAAAAAATCAAATTTTAACTAATTCAAAATATTTTTTTTTAAATCTTTGACATAAAAGCTACTTTTATCATAAGAGCAAGTACGTGCGGCCCCAGTCGTGCATTTTATTTCATTTGTTTATCTAGTAATGGTACGTTAGTCTTATTGTAAAATTTATCTAATATTTTAAAAAAGAATTCCAAATAAAATATTAAGAGGGGTTTGTATGTGGGAGTATAAGAAAAAATATATATCATTAAAGGTAGTTTCCTTTAACTAAGGCAATAAAAACAGTGTGTTATCAAATACAACAACAATTATTTATTATGCATAGATAAATATATAAAAGCTTAACAAATAACAGGTACTTAGGTAATACATATATATAATCACAGAGTTGAAATGTTGGAAGATATGTCTTTATTAAATTTTATTGAAATTTTTAGCATTTATGTAATATCTAAGTGCAAAGTTTAAAATGTAGTTTTTTTTCAATATTTCTACAAATTCAAAATTAGTTTTTCCAAATCAATTAAAACTCTGGTGTGAAAGCGCACTAATGGAAAGTTTAGATAAATACAAAATCATTATGTAGTGCACATATCCATACTTAAAAAATAATTTCCACGTACATACAAAAAAATGTTTTATAAATTGGATATGCTTTTTAGTTTATTTATAATGATGGACGACTTTTAGTTTAGTTAAAACAGAGGACTTTTAGTTTAGTTAAAACAGAGGACTTTTAGTTTAGTTAAAACAGAGGACTTTTAGTTTAGTTAAAACAGAGGACTTTTAGTTTAGTTGAAACAGAGGACTTTTAGTTTAGTTAAAACAGAGGACTTTTAGTTTAGTTAAAACAGAGGACTTTTAGTTTAGTTAAAACAGAGGACTTTTAGTTTAGTTAAAACAGAGGACTTTTAGTTTAGTTAAAACAGAGGACTTTTAGTTTAGTTAAAACAGAGGACTTTTAGTTTAGTTAAAACAGAGGACTTTTAGTTTAGTTAAAACAGAGGACTTTTAGTTTAGTTAAAACAGAGGACTTTTAGTTTAGGTAAAACAGAGGACTTTTAGTTTAGTTAAAACAGAGGACTTTTAGTTTAGTTAAAACAGAGGACTTTTAGTTTAGTTAAAACAGAGGACTTTTAGTTTAGTTAAAACAGAGGACTTTTAGTTTAGTTAAAACAGAGGACTTTTAGTTTAGTTAAAACGAAGTTTTGTTACAACAGCAAACTTTGAGTTTAGTTTACTTATTAAAGAAAAAGATATTCATGCTGGTACATAATGTACGTAGTATAACACTATATATATGCATTGAAATAATAATTTAAACATAGATATGTATATAAAATTTAAAAAAAATGTAGTTATTGAAGATATATCTAACACCCAATTTTTGAACTTGTAGTTTCAATTTTGGTTATTTTATTTCAAACATAAAGCAATTAATGAAAAAAATGAAAAAAAAAATAGGAAGTTTTGACTCTAAATATGTCTCAAAATATCTAATTTTTTGAGTTTTGTTTTTGAGCACTTGGCTCTTGAATTAATTAATTTAATTTTAGCGCGCAATAGTATTTTTATGGTGTAGTTTATTAAATATGTTAAATGTTCATCTGAAGAACATGGGATTTTTATTTCAGTTTTACATTTATTTAAGTATAAGTGCAATATATTTTTTTGAAATGAAAAATCATCAAAGTTGTCTTCGAAACATTTGATAATTTTTTTAATAATCATAACAAATTGCGCAGTTGGTGTTGTTAATCCTCCATTTGTCGTATTATTAAACTCTCTACATTTAATAAGCTCTTCACTTTTTGTGTAGACCTTATTTTCATTATTTGTTTTTATCATGAAATGTTTGCAAATTTCGCATTTTGATTTCTTTAGCAGAGATTTTGCTACATATCCGGTAAAATAAGTTGTTGACATATCAGCGACACTTGTTGCATCTTCTTCTTCTTCTGAGTCTGTATCATCATGCTCACAGGCATTCATTTGTTCTTCAAATTCCATACCGTCATCAATTGCATGCTCGTTCTCTGCAAAGCCTTAAAAATAGAGTTACAAAATTTAAAATTAAAATATGTATCTACAAAATATGTTTAGTTAGTTATATATGCTTACTTCTAGACAAAGGTACAATATTAAGCGGAATATTATCTTCTGATGGTTCATTATTTTCGACAAAAATTGCCTTTTCTTCCGGATCCAAAAATTCTTTAATCATAATAAAACAATATTAAATATAAAAATTTTATCGGAAAAATGTGGAATTTGCTGAACGTACTTTCTATATCTGCCATATTCAAAATAATGGAAGATTCTGAAGTCTCATAACTTGAAGTATCTGGAGCGAATATATTGTAAAAGCTCATTTGCTTTAAGTTTTTGTACAGCCGAAACGAGGAGGGGTTTTTTTCGTAGGAGCCTCTGTTATTCCTTACTACAGATATGGTATTTTCAAGGCAGTCAGTATTTAGATGAGATGTAACTAAATACTGTTGCTCTTTACTTTTTATGTGGGCCCACAACTCCAATACTCCGTTTATAGTCTGACATAAACCCATAAAACAAAATACATTTCCCGACTTTTTCCTTTTCCACTTCTCTATCCATTTCACTGAATCTTTCATATTTGAAATGATATCAGTCTGACCATCAGATAAGGCACATTTATCGGGATTGTTTGAAAACTTATTTTTGCTATTTAAATTGTCAAACAATTTATTTAGCCTAAAAAAGAAGTAACCTTATTTTCTTCATTAAAAATGTTGGTTGATGCAGCTGCAAAAATAGCTGAGGACACGTCATGATGACTGAAAATCTGTGTTGTCAATTTGGCACTCATTTTTTGGAAACTATCAGGATCAATGTGAGCTTCGGTCAGTTTGTGCATGGATCTTATTAAACTATTTTCTGAATAAAAGAGCTTTTTTAGAAAAGTCCAAGAAACGATTTCCTCATCAACGGCTATATCAGAAGTCAGTAGATTGTTTCGGATACTTTTGAGGAGATGCACAATATCGTAGATACAAAATATTTTTCGATCTAATATCATGACGTACCTAAAGACCATAAAATTTTCGTTATAATAAATGAAATACAAAATAAAAAAACTATGTAGTACGGTTTGTCAGTTTTAACACCAAGGTTCTTGTATGCCAATCTATTGGGAGCTCCTTGGTCGCAGGAAATGCACACAACTTCAATTTCTTCTTCGATCAAAAACTTCACAGTGTTTTCCAGGATATGAGCAAGTTGACCTCCAAGAACATTTCCATTATAATAACCAATAACCTTTTTTTCAAAATTTAATAAAAAAGTCTGTTAATTCTGTTATTTATATCTAAATGATATAATATATTATATTACTTATTATGTTTCGACTTATAGTGCAGTCAATGAATGGTCAAAAGGGAACCCGATCATACATTTTGTTTTTGATATCTTAAATTAATCAAGAACTTTGTTAAGTTTTTGTCTATTTTATAAAAAGCGAATTTTTCAATAGTCGGATAAACCTCAGTTAGGCTCAGCCGCTCAGGATTGCCGCTCAGACGCTCAGGACTTGGACATACACTTAAGCTACGACCACGTCCTGAGCAGCTGAGCGGCAATCCTGAGCGGCTGAGCGTTCTATTTTTTTTTAATCCTGAGCGGTGAACTGCATTATATTCTAAATTAACAAGAACATTTTAGTAAATGGTGAAAATTATGGTTTCTTGCGAAGAAAAATATTAAAAAATATTAATTTTTTTCGAAAATAAAAAAAAAAAAAATAGGCCCGGACAGGAATCGAACCTGGGGCTCGAATCTCTATCTGTTTAAGAAGCTTCAGCCAAAACGGAGGGGTCAATTCTCTTCAAACTTGGTATGTAGCAGTTTTAGGGTATTGTGCAGATGATTCTATGCAATTAATTATTTTAGAACCTTAACTAACGACACCTGTGATGCACCAATACTAGAAAAGTATAATTTTCTCAAAAACTCTTTTAACGATTAAAATAAAAAAAATTAAGTGTGGGTTTTTGGACAAGGCCTATCTTTTAACAAAAAAAGATTTTTTCGAAAGTCATTATTAACTGTACCTGTCATAGAACCGTTTTTTTTTTTAAACTTTGAATTTAAACTTTGAATTTCTCTCAAAGGACTTATTAAATTTTATCAAAATTGTTTATACAAAAGCATTTATATAGTCTTAGTATAAATCAAAAATAAAATTTTGAAGAAATGCATTTTTGGATTTTTGAAAAAATGTTGAATTCTTTTTTTATCAAATTTTCGAAAACAGGTTATTGGATTCTTATGAAATTTTGGTTTTAGGTGTTGATCTATATTAACTACGATATGGCATACCAGCTTTATTTTATTTGTAATTATAAAATGAATTGACACTTATAGGAATCGAACCTGGGACTCCCGCGTGTGAGCCGAGTACTCATCGAATATTTTGCACTTGTTGGGTTTTTAAATTGCCGCTCAGGAGTGACGAGCTGGCCACGTCCTGAGCGGCGATCATGAGCGGCAATTTCAAAACCCTTCAAGTGCAAAATATTCGATGAGTACTCGGCTCACACGTGGGAGTCCCAGGTTCGATTCCTATAAGTGTCAATTCATTTTATAATTACAAATAAAATAAAGCTGGTATGCCATATCGTAGTTAATATAGATCAACACCTAAAACCAAAATTTCATAAGAATCCAATAACCTGTTTTCGAAAATTTGATAAAAAAAAATTCAACATTTTTTCAAAAATCCAAAATTGCATTTCTTCAAAATTTTATTTTTGATTTATACTAAGTCTATAAAAATACTTTTTATAAATTTTTTTTTTTTAAACTGAAAAACATTTAAGAATCATCTAAAAAAACAGAAAACGTGAGAAAAAAAATTTAAAATTGGAGCTGTTTCTGGAGGCTTCCGAAAATTCCGTTTTCTTTTTTGTATGTATTCATTGACTCGACTATTAGTCATATTATACATTTATACCTGGTTCCATGATTTATTGAGACCTCGAAGCATAAAGAGAAGACAATGGTTTGCCATTTTCTTGTTTCTTCCCAACTCTCCCAAATCTTCATATCCGTAAATAATATCTTCCTTGCAATTATACTCCAATTCCACTTTGGTACTCATCTCATCAAAAACAAGGACACACTTCCTATCGGTCGACGGTAGGTCTTTTAATTTTGCTTTGAGCATATGAATTATATTCCTTGAAATCCCATTACCGAAGCACAGTGTGGCCAATCACGAATCTAGCTGGACAAAATTAATAACTCGCGTTAAATCGACTTTTTTTCTAAACAGTTTTAAACAAATGAATGTGAATAGATAAAATTCTATAAAAAAGAAAGATTTTTTAAAAAGAAATCTTTAATTTCTGCAAAAAGTGGGTTAAAATAGTGATGAAGAAAATGCATTTTTGAATTTATGATTCTGTAAACATATTCTTATGGATATACTTAATTATTTTTAAAAAACGCTTGAAAAATCTCAATAAATAAAAACTCTATTGCTATTCACGAAAAAAGAGAGGCAGAATAATTAGGTTTTATTAAGAAATAGAACTTTTTCACACGTTTTTGCCAGGTGACATACATGATTTATTTTCACAATATCATGCTTTAAATTAAAATTTTAGCAATGATTTTAATTAAATATGCTTCACAATCATAAAAAATGGCATCACCTTTAAAAATATCTGCAGATAATTTAAAAAAGTAACTCCTTTTTGTGCGATGCAAACTTGAAACATAAGGGCCTATTAAAAACAGCTGTGTTTATATTACCTTCGATGTTTTTCAAGCTAATAATTCTCTAAATTTCTTCGTGACCCTATTTCTGGCCTTTTACACTTGCTTTCTTTTTGCATTGAACTTGTTTAAGATGTTCCGACAGAAAAGCATCATTCATCAATGATAATGCCTCATTAGATTGAAAATTCCAGTGGTCTAGTGGTTCCAGAGGATCAGAACTTAATCTTTTATACATTTTGATCCTTCACTCAAAGAACATTTCGATAAATCCTTTCCGGTATTATTGGAATATGCTTTTTAAATTTTGCGGAGAGCGATTCTACTGATTTTAACTATTTTCTAATGGATAGGTGCACTTAGGAGACTTTTAACCTTCCGTTTGTTATATTTTTCCCGTTTTTTTAGTTTTTAAAAATTCTTTTCTACTTTTGTTTCACTATCTACTGTTTTTGTTTATGTAGTTATCACATAATATTGGTCAAGCAAAATGAAATTCATGTTTAAAGAGTCTTCCACCTTTTTTGTCTTTTTTCGCTTAACTTGAAGCACAAAACTTTTATATATGTTTTTAATTTTTATTTATTGTCAAAAATGTTCCAAAGATGATACCTGCTCATTAAAAGATCAAAAAAACTGTCTTTTCGATCTTATTTGGCAGTTTTGACACATTTTTCGAAAATTTGTTTTTTTGAAAATCTTGACTTCATTTTGAAAAGTGAAAAAAGTTGTATGGCGGTCGACAAAACGCGAGACATGTAACTAGCTAATCTTAATGACAACACTCCACCAAACACTAATTAATTAATTTCAGACCGGAAAAATGCGGAAAAATTAACTTTACCTCTATTTGAAAAACAAAGATATTTTTTTTTGCACTTCCTAGCCTTCATACAGAATTTATTTTTTTTTAAATAGTTGCAATGGTAATTAATAAATAAAAATTATAATACCTTACCCCCAAATGTAGATTAACAATTAAAAAAAAAACAATTACAACAAAAAAACTACCATAGCGTTTTTCGTCGTCAACCAAACTCAAGCGAAAAATAGAATACTTTGTATTATCTCCATCCAACTGTTGACAAGAACCAACTTTCAAGCTTAGCTTACGATAATCCGAGATGAAAACAAAAAAACCAAACATGAATTACAGTTACCCATTGTATTGAGAAGCTCTGCTCATGATTTAAAATCATGTGGCTAAACTTTTTTTTTTCTATTTTGTCCAGTCAGATTGGCGAATTACCACACTGTGAAGGGTAGCGTATCATACCACCTTGTTAAAGTCCTTTGAGTTGGTAACAAAAATCCTTCCTTTTGTAAGAACTTATAAAAAGATGGGGACTTGTAATGAAACTTTAAGAAAAGGTCCTTTTCATCAGAATCCCATTTTGTTCTTTCCTTGTGTGTTATTTGGGATTTGACAAAAGTTTGCACGCTCTTGCTTTTTGTTTCCAGCACCTCGTCAATAATATTTGTACAAGTGTTTTTTAACGTAGTGCTCAGTTTCAACTTTTTTGGCTTCGGTGATTTGAGAAGTTCTTCCATTGGAATTTCAAATTTTGTTTTTTTTTTTTTGGTTAAATGGGATTGACAATATTGGTTTTGATATTTGATTTACAACTCTTCCGGAATTTTTGAAGACGTTTGAATAGCATTTGTGTGGCATGGTTTTATTTACTGTCCAATCTTCGTCTTCGATCAATGTTGGTCTTCTAAGCGTGGTGAGTTCTTTACTCAAAGTTGCATTAGATGCACTGCATGGATAAAAATAATAGAGCTTTAGTCTAGAATTCGTTAAAGAATCCACAGAATATACATAATAATACAAAAATATATTTTTATATTATAGTGTAAATTGGAGAAACTAAAGCACAACAACTCCGATTTTTACTTGCTCTATCTATAGGGCAAGTAGGCTAATAAAAAAAATTAAACTCAATATTAACGCTACCTGCCATAGTCTTTTTTTATCCCATTTTACTTATTCGATTTCAACGATTTCATACACAAACCTCTTCTATGAATTTTTTTTCTAAAAATGCTTCTTGATAAAAGAAATGATATTGCATACTTGCTATGGAGCTCAATTTGATTTCAGATGTTGTTTTTTTTTTTCTTTTGGAAAACGAGTTTTAAGTTTTTTTTTCAAATACATTTTCTAAGTTTCGATAAAAAAAACTCTTACAAATTTTAGCAACTTGAGCCCTAAGAGCAAGTTCGTGCGACACAGTCGTGCATTTTATTTTAAAAAACGGCTCTAGTGATTTTCAAATTCTTTATCAATAAATTCCTTTTTATACAAGAAATCAAATGCCATAGTTAATTTTATGTAAAAGATCATTTAAAATGCTGGTTAATTAATAACAAAATCATACTTACACTTCTCTCAGAACACCTTCGTTTTCATCCGAAATCGGGACTATATTTTCAGAATTTTCACTAGTTTTATTTAAAATATTTTGTTCACACAAATATGGTATAGCACTCAGTGACACTCTAGGTATTTTACCCATGCTCACATATTTTTTATCAAAATGATCTTCACATATATACAAATTCTTCTCCGAATATTCATTACCGGAATTAAAAATCCAAATTTTTCTGTAATGTTCACTCTTAGGTAACTTAAATCTGGATATACCATATCCATGATTATTTTTACATCCTTTATAACTGCAAAAAACCATTTTTAATTAATCACTTCCGAAACACTTTTGTTGAAAAAATTAACGTCTGTTTATTCAAAAATAATTCTTTGGTGTGGAATTAAACGCACAACGCAAAGATTCCTTCTTTTTCTTCATTTTCTGTCTACCTATGTTCTTGTACAATGTACAGTTGAAATACATAGGTATTTAAAAAATAAAAATTGTTACAATCATGAAACTTGGTGAAAAGTTTGCTTTTGGGATAAGAACCAAGGATCAAAAAATTCTATAAACAAAAATTGGGTGGAAGGTTCACGGACAAGAGGGGGAGGGAGTGAAGGTAAAAAATATAATGAATAAAATTGTTTGTGGAATATCATCATATGACACATGTTTTCAAGGTATTTCTTGATGCTGAATCTAATGACATAAAAATAAAGTCAATACTATTGCTCTAAGAAAAGTTATTGCCAATTAAACGCAAAGGTTCTTGTTTTTTTTACTTCAACAGGTTAAATATATCCAAATCCAAAACCCAAGTTGATAACATTATACACTGATAAAATTCGGGATGAAGGTTTAAGATAAAGTAGAATTCATAAAGTTTTTAAAAATATTTTTGGTGAAAGGGTGAATTTTTGATGTGTTGAGTTATGTGTGAGAAAGGTATCATAACAGCTGACATTTTTTAAATTTGGTGAAAAAGTTTCGTTTGTTATGAAAACTAAAAAATTATCTTGAGTGAAAGGATGTTTTTGTTTAAGGAAATGATGAAATTCGGAATAAGTACCTACCACAAAAACTAAGACAAAAATGAAAATTGGTACAAATGTTTCACTTATAACAGAAATCAAGAATCTAAGCAGTGCATACAAATATTTTAGATGAAAGGGTGTTTTTTCGAAGAGACAGTAAAATCTGCAATTGGTCCCAAAAAGCCAATGATTCCTGTAAAACATCTAAGAACTTATGTATAAACGTTTAAATGATCATCAAAACATTTTTATAGATAAGTTCTTACACGTTTTGCGCGAATCATTGGCATTTTGGGACCAATTGCAGATTTTACTGTCTCTTCCAAAAAAACACCCTTTCACCAAATTTTTTTTTATGAAAATTCTTTATTCCTGCTTTTTATCCCAAAATCAATGTTTTTACCAAATTTCATTAGGGTGACCCATCGTTTTTGTTTTCACTCAAAAAAACACCTTATGACCATGATATTTTTATAGACACTTTATATTCTTGTTTCTTATCTTAAAAGTAACATAATTGCTAAATTTCAATAGGGTACCACTAATATTACTCTAGTATTACACACTTTTTCAAATATACCCATATTTTCTTTACTTCCAAAAAAAAACACCCTTTCACATAAAAAAAATTTATAGACTTACATTATTCGTAATTTCCATTGGAAAGAGAACATATTTAATGAATTTCGTAAGGGTACCATTTATACCATTGATTTTATCGGAGTTATCGCGGATTTTTCCCTATTTCCTAAAAAAAAACACCCTTTAACCTAAAATATTTGTATAGACTGTTCGGGTTCTTGGTTTCTGTTATAAATGAAACCTTTTTACCAATTGTGTAACAATTTTTTCCTAGTTTTTGTGGTACTAATTCCGAATTTGATTATTTCTTAAAAAAAAAACACAAAAACACACACTCAAGATAATTTTGAACACTTTATAGATTCTTAATTCTTATACCAACCAAAACATTTACATCAAGTTTTAAAAATTAATAAAATTTAAGTCAGCTTTTATGTTACCTTCCTGACACACAACTTAACCCATCAAAAAAACACCCTTTCACCAAAAATAATTTTAAGAACTTTATGAATCCTCTGTCCCTGCTTTACCTTAAATCTTCATCCCGAATTTCATCAGTGTAGCATGTTTTTTACATGGATTTTGGTTATATTTTACCTGTTAAAGTCAAAAAACAAGCACCCTTGTTTTTAATCGGCGATATTTTTTCTTAAAGCAATCGTATTGACTTTATTTTTATGTCATTAGATTCAGCATCAAAAAATACCTTGAATACATGTGTCATATGATGATATTCTACTAACAATTTTGTTCAGTGTATTTTTGACCTTCACCCCCTCCCTCTTGTCCGCGAAAAAACACCCTTCTACCCAACTTTTTTGTATAGACTTTTTTTGTACTTAGTTCTTAGTTCTTATCCCAAAAGCAAACTTTTTTCCAAGTTTCATGAGTGTAACAATTTTTTTTTTATTTCTTGATTTAATGTACCTACTATTTTATCTGTACTATAAGACAATTTAAATTTATTTTTTATTAAAAAAAAAAATGTAAAAAAAAGAACAATTTCATTTCATACCGGTATCGAACTCAGGCCGGTAGGAGCAAAAGGCATCACCTTTCTCCTCTAGACTAATATGACTTTTCAATAAACGAAAACTTATAACAAAATAAGCTCTTTGAAATGTATAATAATAATTATTATTAATTTTTTTATGAACGAATGATAGTTGAGGCGCAAACCTGTAGTTCATCTATCTTCCGGTACGTTATGGTCGCATGAGTAATCTGCGGTATCACTTCTATTTGTAATTATTCAATGCTATAATGGATAAGAAAAAGTTTTTTAAATGAAAATGTATGTAAAGTTGCATAAAGGCTACATAAAACCATTGAATAATTGTGTGGATTAGAATCAAAACCCATTTTATCCACTTTCAGAGATTTCGAGTAAATCGAGAAAAACAAAATTAGAAAATCAAAAAATGTATGGATTTTGCTATTTTCTACATATTTTGTGGTCTGATATCTTAGCTATAAAATACAATTTGGGATTCAAATTTGGCCCACGTATGCATTTGAATAATAGGAACAAAACCTCATACCTAAGTCATTTTTTTTGAAAAGTGGATATGATGGGTTTTGATTCTGATCCACACAATTACAAATACTCTGCAACTACAAGAGTACCGGAAGATAGATGAACTACATGTTTGCGCCTCAACTATTATGTATTTTCAAGTTGAGTCTTAACTAATAATTTTTTTAAACCTTCATAAAAAAATTAATAATTATTATTATAGGGTAACGTACCCAGTGACCGACACCCTTAAGGGATAATTTGTGTTTGAAAATTCATAACTTTCCCTACACTGCTTCAATTTTAATTATTTAAATGGTTAATTTAACTATAAGAAATGGTTTTTAAGTAAAATGAAAACATAAATAATTTAGTAATTCCTTAAAAATATCAAAATTAAAAATGTAATACCATACCGGTTTTTTAGTTACCGACACCATTTTGCAGTGGACACCCGATTTTTTTTAGTAATGGACACCCATATCTAAGCTGCATTTACACTCTTGGTTTTATCGCCGGTGTGTAAGATGTCCGTTTTTGAATTAGAACCGAACAACAAGACGGTTTTACTACTGACATTCTCTCGTTGTACGGTGTTAGTTCAAGAAGGAACATCGTACACTGGCGATAAAACTGAGAGTGTAAATGCAGCTAAGCATTCAACTACATTTAATGCACTTTGAAGATCTTCGTCTCTGTTTTGGCCTTTTTAAATAATAGCCTGAAATGTCGACGCCGACGAACACTCAAGTACTTGAAAATACTGTTTAAACCTAGCTAACAGTTCAACGCATAACAAAACTTAATTTTCAATACCTGGGATCAGGGTTCGGACTTCAGTTTCAAAATTTCGAAGCAAATTTGAAAAAAAGTGAAGTAGATCCAAAATTTCGGAAGTAGATTTCAAAATTAAACTTTCAGAACATTTATTTACAAAAATCTATTCTAAAAAAATTATTTTTCAACAAAATTATTTTTCTTTACTTTTCTTATTATTCTTGAATTCGAAGAATAATTGACCTCCATTCATCTTTTGAGAGTTCAGTTGAACTTTATTTCTCAATGCCTCGACCAGATTGAAAATTGAAGTTAAATCCCTTTCTCTAAATTTATTATTTGAAAAATAATTTTCTCTTCGAAATATTTTCTGTGAAAAGAACAATACGTACCTGCCTTGATAACAAAAAAAAAAGGAGCTCGAGCCCACATAAAAAGATTAGCAGTCGAGCAATACAAACAACCGTTGAACTGCGTACCTACATATATCAAGACACAAATTTTGATGGAAAAAGGAAATACATCCTTTTTTTTAACAAGAAAATTAAAAGTTGCCATAGAATACGTCAAAAATTATTACGATCATACGTTAACGTTTTGACTATTGTCGTATCAGTATCAGTAGAAAAATGTAGGGACAGGTAGCTTAAAAGCAAAAATGGAATGATAAAATGAAAAGTCGAATGAAAACTCCTATGGTGAAAATTTTATCATTTCATTTTTTCACAGAACCAGAATAAGGACCCAGACAAACCGTTATATGCCTTAAAATTAAAAAGAAAGATTAAGGAACACTAAGAAGATTTGACCTCAAACTTGAAGGTGGAAGTTTTCTTTGTAAATTAAAAGCTAGTAGATATGTGTGAACTTAAGGGAAATAAAAATAGGCAAACAAGGGCTAAGTTTTTAGCGTGTGCATGAAAATGATTGTCAAACAACACACACCTTGCACAAATCGAATGAATCGTTTCTTTTTCATTTCAGATTCTTTTCACACTTTTTTAAAGTAATTTTACACAGTCAAAAGGAAACCCACTTTATAAACTTATTTTAATGCGCTACGCGATGCTTTGAATCTTTTGTTTTTTACACGGTGAACTGTAAACTAGGCCTTAGGAGCAAACAAAAAGTGGTTTGAAAATAATTGGAACTATTCGGCGAGATCTTTTATACTGCTATTCTGCAGAAAAAGAACGGTGTCCATAACTAATATCATCAAACGTGTCTAATTGCGCCAGTTATGGACACCAGTGTCGGTCACTGAATTTCGTTGAACATTATATTCTAGTTATGAACACCCCACGTAAAATTAAATTATGTTATTATTTCTATAATAACTTAAATTGAAATAGATCTACAAAGCAATTCTCTAACAAAATATTCAGTCTTTCTTAAGAATTTCTCAAGTTTCATGCACTTCACAGAGGTTCGAAATTTGCCCCTTTTATTACAACAAAACCAATCACTACCAACTATGAAGTAAAGTGTTTTCTGATGGAATATACATACTCCAGTCAAAGCGTCATTTGACCTTGCGCAGAGAGGCACTGTCAGTTTTTATTTCATGGATCGATAGGGGTATATTTAAAAGGCTTTAACCCAATTTCTCACCACCTGATCATTCTTTTTAGCGGAGTTATTCACAAAAATGCATTTTTTGGGATATTTTACTTCTAAGCTAATATCTTTGCTCCAGATTATCGTAGACCAAAAAATAAACATACATTCTCTTCCTTATAATATTTTCTATCGTTGTATGTAATTTCATTGTATTTGAGTGATTAAATACAAAATGGCAGACATTTAAAGTCAAATTCTTGTTGTTAAAAAACACATTTTTGTCATTATTTCGAAAAAAGCTTATATCATGATTGAGATTTTTCTAATCTATTTTGTAGCCCTATTCTTGTTATAAGAGGATTTGTCTCATGTTTTTCGTTGGGCATTTGGAACTTTTTAAAAAAATTAATTTCTCGGCTCGTGTGGGTCGTAGAGAGCTAATTTTTTAAATTGTAGATAATTTAAAGGACTACAACAGTAATTTATTTTTTCAGCCAATACTTGCACCGTTTACAAAATAATAAGGCAAGAGTTTGCTAAACAAAAAAACGTCTTTGACTTAATATTACTTATTTTTTATTTGTTTCAACAAAAATAATGTGCACCAAATCGATAGAAAATGTTGTAACGAACAATTATTAGCTTTATTTTTTGTCGTAGGATACTCTGAAGCCGAGTTATTCCCAAAAAACGATATTTTTGGGTGTTTTCGCACCGGTTTTGCATGCGTTCATTTATCAATTGCTCGGCCATCTTTGGTGATAAAGAGCTGATTTTTTCTGTAAAATGCAGGACATGAATAATACTACAAAATAAATTAGAAAAATGTCAATCATGACATAAGTTTTTTTCGAAATAATGACAAAAATGTGTTTTTTAACAACAAGAATTTGACTTTAAATGGCTGCCATTTTGTATTTAATCACTCAAATACAATGAAATTACATACAACGATAGAAAATATTATAAGGAAGAGAATGTATGTTTATTTTTTGGTCTACGATAATCTGGAGCAAAGATATTAGCTTAGAAGTAAAATATCCCAAAAAATGCATTTTTGTGAATAACTCCGCTAAAAAGAATGATCAGGTGGTGAGAAATTGGGTTTAAGCCTTTTAAATATACCCCTATCGATCCATGAAACAAAAACTGACAGTGCCTTTCTGCGCAAAGTGAGGCCCTTGTTTCCGACGCTTTGACTGGAGTATGTAGATGAAGAGGGTCAAGAGTATCATAAACAAAACCACACAAAAATAAATTTAAAAAAAAGTGCTTTGTTTTGGCATCAACATAAGAACTTCCTTTACTCTATCGCCTTATTTGCAACTGATGGATGGATCTATACGAATTTCTTAGTTCTATACGCAATTCTTAGTTGTTGTGAAAAAATATTTTTTAACTTGTAAGCCTAGTACGCAGCTGAAGCGAAACCAAATTTTCCATACAAAATTTCGTTAACGAAATCTTGAACGAAAAATTTCGCTTTTCGTTTTTCAGTACGCAGCTCTAGCGAAAAATTGGAGAGTTTTCACTCATTTGTCACTTACTTTTTACTGTTCTGTGCATTTTTCTTGACTCCAAGGGCAGTGTTGGTTTTTTCATTTTTAATTCATTTATTTCTTGCTTTAAAAATTATTTTCTGAGGGTTTTTGTTGATTTTGAATTAATTTTGAACTGTTTTATTTTGACTTTGACAGAATACTCGATGATATTTTTTCGTTAGAATTTTCGCTGTCGACTTTGGAGACTTGAACATTTTTCGTTTCGCATCATATGCTTTATATTTCTTTCCCTTTCCAGCTCACATCTACTCAAAAAATATTCAAATTTTCTTCAAAACGGTTGTAATCCATAAAAAAATCGAAAAATAGCACGTATACGCCGCAGTGCCTGTGGACCAGCGTGCAAATAATGTGATTTATAACTTTGGCCTAGGTGCCAACAGCACGAAATCAAAATCGAAATTGAATAGCACTTGAAAAAAAAATATTATAAGAACAAAAAATAAACATACACAAACCTAACAAAAAACAAAACAAGTACATAATCCTGTGGACATCTCAAAAATATACATTTTTGCCGGTGGTGGAAATAATTTAATGATGAAATTTAAACAAATTCTCAATAAAAGTTTCGGGAAATATAAAAACCATATATATTTCTTTTGTTACTCTCAATTTTGTATTAATTTATTTTTAATAAGTTGACCAAAGTTTTAGTTTCCTATGTTTAGGTATATACTTTGGACTACACGAACAAGTACGTGTCAGCCAGTCGGGCATTTTACTTTAAATTAAATTCTGTTTATAAAACAAATTTATTTTTCAGGTTTTTTCGATGATTTATTGAGTGATTTTATTTCATTTATCCTTTTGCGAAACAAAACATGAAATTATGCTCCGGAGCTGATCTATGTACATTAGGGTGTCCGTTATTTCCCAAAGTGATGTTTTCGGGGGAGACACCCCCCAGATCGAAAGTTTAGGACCTAAATGTGGGGAATTTAGCAAAACAAAATTTTTTGGAGGTCATTAACCCGTGCCTCTAGGTTCATACTTAACCCTTCCAAATTTGTATGGGAAATTTTTAACTCATACATAAATGAGGCACGGGTTAGTGACCTGCAAAAAATTTTTTTTGCTAAATTCCCCTTATTTAGGTCCTAAACTTTCGATCTGGGGGGTGTCTCCTCCGAAAACATCACTTTGGGAAATAACGGACACCCTTATGTACATATACATATGCATATATTTGTGAACTGTGATTAAAAGTAAAAAAAGCAAATTAAAATTTGTCTCTCTGTCTCTCTGTTTTTTTGTTTTCATTTTTATTTTTAAATTAAAAATTACAAATCTTAAAACTAGTATATCTTGCTCGCCATGGTTATTGGTTTTCTATTTCGGTAGCAACCAAATAAACAAAAGAAAAATATATTATTGTGTTTTATTTATTAAAATTTAAGTGATTTAATGCATTTCATAGGTATACATACACACTACCTAATATACTTAAACAGAGAAAAACAGATGATCTTATACCAAGTAAAAAAAAAACAAATTTGCCTAAAATGTTTCGATGCAGAAGTTTATTATATATGCGAAGCATATTTAAATGCAATAACTTTATTGGCTTGATGTTTTCAATTTATAGAATTCGGAAATATCCTTACTGCTGTGATGTTCATCAGTTTTTGCAGAAGAAAATTATTGAATACTCACTGACGATTTATTTGCTACCGACCATTTAAAAAAATCAGTATCAAGACTCATTGTACAAATTCGTTTTCTAAGCATTATGTTACATCCTTTTGTATCTGGAGTTGGTTGAAAAAGATCAAAAGAAACTTTAAAAAATTACATTTATTGGGGGACACAAATTTGAAAAAAAAAAAATAATAACTTCCGTATCTTATTTTATTTTGTTTGCTGGACTTCATTGAAAAGCTTTGCGCATCAAAACATTTTTAGTTAGATAAATATTATATTGCCTTGGGTAATGAAACTAAATGTAAACTCGAAATTGCTGTTTTTTTTTCTTTTTTTTTAATTTTCTGATTCACAAATATACTTTGTCTGACAAATATTTACATTTTACAATCTTGATTTTACTGCCTTATCGATTTTATGTATTGTTCTATTCTATTATGTAGTTAACGTTGTAATTGGTTTACATTGATATACAAAAAAATCAATAATTACAACTACATTTATTATAAACAAACCAACAACAACAAAAACTAAATTAAAAGAAAGTAAAAATAAAAAGTAAGAATGTAGAAGGGATAAGGCTTACATTGAGAACTACACTTAAAAAAAAATAAACATTTTATCTCAATACCCGACGAAATGAACAACCGAAAATATTGTTCTAAATTGCTTATGAAATGAACGCCAAAAAGTTCTATGTTCGTCCACAAGTTGGCAGATTCACTCGGAAGAAAACATTTAATTCTATTAATGAGGCAAATACTAAAAACACCAAATACATGACCAGGCATGCGATTCCCACTTTCTTGTCCAGTTTGAATTTGTTACACGAAAATGTTATGTACAACAAGAATAATGTTGATAACAGTGTTATTGCTGAATATTCCAATCCTGCCGAATTAATACCGACAAAGTTTTGGCCGGGTTGTATTGGGAAAAAGACAGCTTTGATGAGCCATGGAACGCCAAGGCAAAGTAGAATGTCAAAAGTATTTGATCCAATTGAATTACAAATGCCCATTGAACCGTGTCCTGGAAATATAAATGTTATTTACTAATTATTGACTTTTTACAACAACAAACACAAACTCACCTCGTTTGGCAACAATTACACTTGAAACTGCTTCTGGAACACTAGTACCAGCTGCCAAGAATGTTATACCCATAACAGAGTCTGGAATCTTCAGTGTATCACCTTTAAAAAAAAAATTTAAAAACATCAGATTGGTTCAAAAAGAAAATAAAAATTCTTAATTTATACCAATAATTGTAATCATCCAGGCCACCACATATGACAGTGATCCAATCCAAACAATACACATCATGAAAGTAACTGGGAAAATTTTGCTATTTTTGGCACGCTTGCAATCAGGAATAGCAATATAGAATAGAAGATGAATTGGCCAAATAATGAGCCAAGTGAACTGTGCGAAGCAACTCTTCCCCTTGGGCCAATGAATCAGTGAATAGCGTTCTTCAACTTCTTCTTCTTGTGATGATTCAACTTCGGATACCTCAACTGCCGCCATTTGGTGTGATGTTGGACCCGAAGGTGGTTGAAGCTTCGGAGGGTCGTTGTTCACGCCACCGTTAAGCTGTATAGTTGACATGTTGTGGCAAATACGGTTCTCAACAATTTCTTTGTGAGAAAATTAAAATAATTATAGTAGTTTTAACTTTTTGTTGTAATCTCCAATTAAATATATCATGGGTAAATGTTTAAACAAAATACTAAATATTGGAAGCATCAGTCAGAATACATCTTATTTAAAAATAAAATGTGTGAGTATGTTTTTCCTTTATACGAGATAAATTGCTATTTTAGTGTTAAACTTCTAAGGGCTTATTTCAACAAGTTTCAAATAAGTTACTTTATATTTGTCTCTCAACAAACTATACATATGAGTTTCACATTATATGAATATGCAGTTTTATTATGAGGTGTTCGGAATAATTAATCAAGTCCATTTGACCCATTGTCAATAGCCCCGTTTCATATATTTTATTGGGGACTGCTTTTTTGATAGGTATTCACATATCTTTAAATAAATAAAAGAAATTATGTGTAGGTACAGAATTATATTCAATTCCGTCAAATTTAAAAGATTGTACGGGGTCTGAAAATTAAAAGTTAAACAAACTGTTGATGCGCTTATAAATACTTTGTCCTCGAATGGAAATTGGTTGTTGTTTAAAATATCACTTATGGCGTTTTCGATTGGCAGTCCGGAAGCGTCCGGAATCATTCTGAAAGCGTTTTATTCGTACAAAACTGACAGTTTTGTGTGAATAAAATTTTTTCAGAATGATTCCGGACGCTTCCGGACTGCCAATCGAAAACGCCATTAATTTCTATTTCAATTTCTATTTCAATATTTCAATTTCTAAAATATCACTCAATTTTTAAATGTACTGCCGAGATTTTTTTTTACATATTTTTGAAGCACAATTATTATCTACATACCTAATTATATTTTGTAAGTGAATACAAATGTGCAAATGTGTGGTTAAAATTTTGTTACGGTTATATTATTGACCAATTTCAAAACAAGTTTTATCTCAAAATATGTTTAATGAATGTTAGAATGTGCAAATTTTCCGAAACTTGGTACTATTATTTAGAGACTTGGCATCGGTTTATTTGCCAATTGGTAGAGGTATTGCCAATTTAAGGAGTCACAAAAAATGTTCTGATAAAAAAAAACTTGTTTTGTTTGTCAATAATATGGGCGTTAGAATTTCGACTCATAGCTTTAATTTTTCGTAGCTTTAATTTTTCCGAAGTTCTAGCCATATTTTTTACTCCTTCAACTTTAAAAGAGCTTGAAATAATTCTTAATGAATAAACTAATTTTGAATGTTTTTCGAGATACTAAATGGAACTAGAATTAAAAAAAGGTTTGATTTTGAAAAAGTAAATGAAAACTGAATTGAAAGATGTATTAAAACTTATTTTTTTATTTTAATAATTAATAGAGTGATAAAAAAGAGGTTTGAATATTAATTTAAAACACCTTAGGTCCTGATTTTTTTTTAATGTGTAATAAAGAAAACGTACCTACTTTGCAAATATAAAGTAGTGTAATGTATGTATGTGTATATTGTATTTGATGAGTGACCTTTCAAAAACGGATATAATGTTAATATTTCAAAAAGTTTATTTTATTATATATGTATTTATATTTACTCTCCTATACAGGGATAAGCCTTGAAGTGGTGGCTGGTGGAGAAGTTCATCGCGACCACCAGGGGCGAACGCAGAAAAAAATTTCGAGGGGGGGTTTCAAAAAATTAACTTACTATTTTTTTTATTATTAATCAGCCCTTTTGAGCAAGTTTCACCGGAAGGAAATTAGCACTTTCCGCTAAACTGTTTTTTTTTTTTACCAAAATTTAAGTGAGCTGGGGGCTGGTCCCAATCCCGCAAGTGTGAATTTTTTTGCGTAAGTTTTTCTGTGCATTGTTCGCAAGGCAATTAACACTTTTTTTTCGTATACACATAGAAACTCACTTTTGCGGAATGAGCCCCTGCTTATCTCATTAACTGAAAAAAGTTCAAAATACGAAATTCGGGACGCGAACAACTCGTCGTCTGCAACTCACAAAACCTAGAAAAAAAGTGAAATTTAATTTTTCCGGGTGGAATCTTGCTGACGTGAAACTCACAAATAGCGCTGAATATGTTGTTGTTCAAAGATTATAATGAAATTGACGGTATAAAATAGCAGCCAAACTGCAAGTATGGAAACATACGAAACTTAAGCTGAATATGTTTTTGGGGAACATATCGTCACTTGAAATGCAAAGTGACTGTTTCCAACTTAATTCGGAACTAGTGCGAGCGGGGCCTTAAGATAGTGGGTGGTTGACATGGGACTCACTACCAGAACGACTCAACGAACAAACCAATCTATGTCAATTTTTTAACTGTATAAATGGTTCAAAAATGGAACATAGACTGACCTACGAAAATACTCTTCCTTCATAATCGTCTCGGTTTTTATGTTTTGCGATAATATGTGTGTACTTCCAATTTTAATTCCATCTTATTAGCAATATCCATAACTGCAGCAAATGTATGCTTTTGGAAATGCCCCAAATGTGGCATAAGAGGCATTTTCAAATGCCCCATACGGAAATTCTCCGCGTGGGGCAATTGAAATGTGACCCGCAGTATAACATTAAGACTGTTAAGGATGGTGGGGCTAGTATTCTTGTTTGTGGTATGTGGCATGGTGTGGGGCCACTTCATCGGATTGAGGGTATTATGGACCACCTTAAATACAAGGAAATCCTAAGGGACACAATTCTACCGTTTACTGAGAAGGAAATGCCTTTAAAGTGGACATTTCAACAGGATAACGTTCCAAAACATAAGACTAAGTCTGTGAAACGATGGCTATGCGTCCAAAAAGTCGGTGTTATGGAATTGCCAGGCCAGTTCCCAGATCTGAATCCTATTGAGGGCTTGTAGCGTGACGTGGGAAAAGCGATTAATAGATCTGATACCTAAAATTTGGACAAGCTTTGGCAGGAATTTCGACTAGTACCAACTCAGTACCTGTTGAACGATTTTGGAGTCTTGTTTCGTATATTAACCGCCAGTTTTACGCTGTGATTAACAATAAGGGTTACCCAACCAAATACTAGTTATTTTCTTTTAATTGTGTTAAAATTTTTGTTAATTTTTGTTTGTTTTTAGGAAGTGTGCTATTTATTTTGTCCTAAAAAACTTGAACTGTATTAATGATTTTGTTGTTATTTTTTGTTTAAGAATTCAATGTACTTAATTTCTTTTCAAAGAAATCAAATATATCTGTGTTCGTACTTCCTCATTAATAAAACAACTCTTTGAAGTTAAAAAAGTGCGAAAAACTTTCATTTTATAAATTTTAGGGTATTAATTTTAAATAGCATTGTTCAGTCACATATTCTTGTAGTGTTAAATGACATTATTATCAAATAAAGCCGACTTTATTACTCATTGCAGTGGTAGAAATAGAACTCAGATCGACTTATCAACTGAGTTGATGTATTTCTGAATCAAAGTAAAATTCTTGTTTTTAGGCTATGAGTGCATTTTAAGTTTAATTTTTCTCATTTAAGAATAAAGTAAGTTTATTTATTTTATCTTAATCTAGTTATTCCATTTAATTAAGTTACTTGACACAAAAATATAGACAACTGTTTAATAAAATAAGACATGGGGAATAATGGGCGGGGCATGATGGCCATGGGTCCCCATTGAGGCTGAAACTCCAAACTTCAAATCTGCCTCAAAGAAAGAAAAAAGCTCTTCGCAAAAATAAAAAAGAAGAAAATAGAATTTTCGGAAAGCGAAGAAGATGAAAAATTTCTTTATTGTGGACCTTTGTAGTGATGTGACCACCCCTCCCATAGTAAAAAATGATCGTATTTAACTCTTCTACAAAATACAGTTATCAAATCTCGGCGCCCAAGATATAGTACCCTCCCCCATTTTTCCTTCACTTGTTTTGTTACAATCTTTTTTAAAAATTATTTTTCTTTTATCAATTTAAGAAGAATTGAGCAATATAAAAGCACGGTTTTTATAGTAAATTTGATGAGGAATACTATAAAAATAATTTTAACCGTTATAAAAAACAGTAAAACATAGTTTTAAATCTTTTTTCCCAGCATTTACCAGTAATTTCGACTTCTAACGCCTGGGAATCAATCAAAAATATTTTTTTTTTTTTAAGAAAAGTTGAGGGAAGTAGATCTATTGATACTCAATACTTTTTACTCAAACAGCTTTTCGATTAAAAAATTATTTAAGCTTTAAAAAAATTAAAAACTAAAAGAGCTTATTTTTTTAATAAAGGGGTGCGCGCAACCCCTAAACATCATCGAAAAATTCTGAAAAAATTAGGGTAGCATTATTTTGTGTCGAGAAAACAAGTTATCGGTAGAACAAATCAAAATAATGAAAAATAATTTTTTTTTGGTCCACCCTAATGTATATACATATGAAATTCCTTATTAACGTTTTCGAATTGCATTAACTCGTGTACGAACTCGTGTCATGTGTAAAGCCTGGTACGCAGATCGCGATAATAGACGATCTTAAATGCATACCATACAAATTATTATCGAATTTTATCTCGGCTAAAAATTAGCTCGATCTGCGTACCAGGCTTAAGTAAAGTTACCTACACTTTACACATGACACGAGTTCATACACGAGAACTGCAACTCGAGTTAGGTTTATTCGATTTCTTTCATACCAAACTTTGCTAACGGTATTCAGTGTTCATGTTCAGTCGAGTTAGCTGTAGTCGAATCAATTGTATTCTAGTTAGGTTTGTGGTGAGAAGAGAACTCAGTTTTTTTTTTGTTCGACGTTTTACAACTCGAGTTGAATTTTTTAACTCGAGTTTACTCGGGTTAGTAACTCGAGTTGACACATCACTAGACATTCACATTTGTATTCCGAATCAAGAGAAGGATGGGTGTCATGCAGAGCCTACGGAAA
The DNA here is from genome assembly GCF_945859705.1 of Episyrphus balteatus. Taxonomy (NCBI): domain Eukaryota; kingdom Metazoa; phylum Arthropoda; class Insecta; order Diptera; family Syrphidae; genus Episyrphus; species Episyrphus balteatus. Next base: position 65,578,538 of record NC_079135.1, read on the forward strand.
GTGGGTCCATTGCTCTTTGCCGGCGAGGAGGATGGAGATGATGAATCGATTCACATTTGCAGACGTTTCAGTAACATCATTAACCCAATATCCACCGTTTTTTACCTGTGCTCATTATGCCTACGGTGACCATTTAAGAAACCAGGGACGGATAAGTGTCCCGTAAACTCCAAATATTCTAGCACTGGTAAGAATTTCGTGGTTTAAGGTGCGTAATGTGCAACGAAAAGCTACATTTTGGTTTACGATTTCGTTGTGCTGGTTTTATATGAAAATTTTCGTTTCGCCTCCAGCTTGTATTTGTCAGATTGAAATGCTATACCAGGAAAAGTTTTTTTTTAATAATGGAAAACATATGGAAGAGTAAAAAAAAAAACACAGCTAAATTTCACTTTAAAATATTGATTTTTTTTTTTTTGGAAAATCATTATTTTCAAAACGATCTAACAAATTTTGTATCCGTCCCGGGTTTCGCTTCTAGAAATATGGTCGCCGTAATTATTTACCATGCTAGGGGCAAAATGGTTTTTAAACCATTTTTTTTTTTATTTGAATACAAATTGAAGAATTTTTAAATTTATTTATTTTATATCTACTTAATTTATGTAGTAAATGTTCATTTAATGAATTAAATTGTAAAACATAATTAACATGTTTTTGGTATGTTTTTTGTTGATTTATCCTTAAGGGGCCCATTATGCCCCGCTTTCCTCTACTGAAAGCGAATTCACTGCTAGGAACTTCTTAAGGACACTTTAAACGTCACAAAGAAACATGATGGCGAAGCGATGAAGTCAAAGCTTAACGAGAATGAGAATCAAAACTTTATGTTTAGATTTTTACAGATTGACTCAAATCTAATTGAGTGTGTAAGAACCGCGTTAGGCCCGACACCAAATTTTGGGTAAAGAGTTGAATAATATAATCAACTTTAATAACAAGATAATAAGGTATATCCGTTTTTCAAAAGCTACTCGAAATATGTATTAAATGTTTAACCTGGATCCTTTTCATTGCTTGTTTTTGTCTGTATGCTGCTGTTTGAAGATCTACTGCGTGTTCTTGCATGTTCGACACCACCTGCATACATAGAATTTCTAGTGTTAAATGTATATGTTTGTAGGAGTGTGTATAATACAAAAAAGAATAAATTATTAAAAAAAAAAAACAACATAAATTTACAAACCTTTGGCGCACTTTTGAAAAGTTTTATCAAAATACATAACAGCCAGATATACTGCATATAAAGAAACCAATATTAGAGCTTCATACCATTCAACTCTTTCATCGTGCATCACACAAATAAGAATTGCCACTGTTATTCCATACGCAATACTATCTCTTGTTAATGGCCACCAATCCAATGGTATCGTCTATAAAAGAATATTATTTGAACCTTTGATACGTACGTAAAATTGAAATTTTGATAATTTTCAACAAGCCTACCATTCCAGCTCCTATGCCGCAACACGCTGCTACAGCTAGTATATTAAACACAGCCGAACCAACAATGGTTCCAACTCCAATATCACCTTCTGTGATAAATGTTCCTATCACGTTCACAAACAGTTCTGGGGCGGATGTTGCAGCTGCCATAAATGTTGCTCCCGCAACATCATTTGACATATTAAGCGCTACAGAAAAAAAATTATATTAATCTCTGGTTTTATTCGAACAAATTGAACAAACCTGCGCAGATTTTTTCGACTGCAGGTACGAAATATTCGTCACATACTACAGCTAATGCTAGAAATAAATATAAGCTGGCTATCACATGAAGTACTACAGCACCGGACTGTCTTTGCGCCTCTGTAAACAAATCTCTGGGAAAATCATCTATGGCGGGTTGTGTACAATTTATTTCTGGAATTCAAAACAAATTACAATAATTTTTTTTAATTAATTATCGATTTTTTTAATTTATAGAACATAATAAATGGATAGAATTGGTTTCAAGATGTTTTTGACAGTATGTACTCCTAAGGTACCATAAAAAGAAGATTCTCGTTTTCAAAAAAAAAAAAAATCATTATTTTTTAATAATGCTCTTCAATAAGTAGTTATTAATGCAAAAAGTGAATTTTATTTGTAAAGTAGTGTTGTATTGAATAGGAATATCTGTTTTACTCTTTACCGATATTTACTGGCCGTTGCCCTAAAAACAAAAAATGAAATATTTGTGAATTTTTAGTGATAGTTACATATATTTTTTATATAAAACAATTAAAAACTAGAATAATTCTTTTTTCAAATTTTCAAAAATCACTGACGAAAATTGATTTTTTATACGCTTTCATTTATTCCAATAACATGATTTAACTTCTTTCTTAGTCGTCTGGTTCGTTCTTATGCACTTTTTGTTGTCTCATGCTGCTTTTAAATTAAACTTTGTTGATCCTCCTGAATGTTTTTTAGTCTAAGAGCCCTTAGTAAGTGGAGGTATTTATTACCAAAATGTTGTACGCAGTTTTATAACTTCATGGGTTCTGATATCCAATTCAAAAGACAGGCAGTTTAAATTCGCGGCTTTATTTAGTTTTCGGGCGGAAAAAAATTATAACATCAATTTGAATATGAGTCAGGATTCATAAAGCTATAAAACTGCGTACTAACATTTTGAAAATACCTCCACTCCCAAAATTTGCTGTATGCTCTCGGTCCAAAAGCAAGAAATAAATAATTTATTTGCAGTACAAAACAAAGTACATATGCTTTAAAAATCTGAAAATTTCGGAAAAAAGTATTAAATTTTATTTGTATTCTCTGTAAGTAATTGCCTTTTCACGAATAATGATAGCATTTCCAACAAAATTATTCTAATTTCTAATTTTATTTTTTTTACAGAAAATGAGTTAAAAACGCAGAAAAAGGAGAGATCAATTTAAAAATTAATAAGATAAATTTTAATTCGTATGTATCTTCAAAAATGCCCTACTTTCAAAATGCCATCCCTTCAAAAATCCCCTACTTTTAAATGTGTTCTACCTTCTACTCATGAATGTATTTAACGTTAAAAAATGCTCTAGCTTACCAAATTCAATCCTAAGTATGTAGGTCTTGTTCTTTATGTGACAGTTTACACAGAAGAAAAAGTAGAGAATAAGAGTTTATGTTCAACAGAAAATATTTAAGTTTCGTTTCAGCAAATGGCCCCAAGTACAAATTTAGTTTTTAAAATTGAATGCTCTTATTTGTTTTTTGACAAAAACAGAAAACCGGATCCAAAAATATCTTGTGATTTTCGAGAAATTAACAAAAACCAAAACTACTTTTGATTTCGTATAATTATTATACTCACTTAAATGTCTTGAAATATTTATTTGGTTCAGTCGGACATAATATCATGTGAACTACTAATGTTTTTGTTTTATGAAATTAAGTAATTGATAAAAGCCTTAACTACAATGACCTAAAAAGTGAAAAAGTGGGAAATTTACAGAAGTAAAAATTATTTATTTCTCTCTTGTTTTTGGAAAAAACTACAAAAATTGTTTTTAAACCAAAAAATAAGCTTTCTGCATCATTACTTTTAATTTTGTGGTCGGAAAAACTGTCAAAAAATGAGTTTGAAAATTTTCACTTTTCGACTTTTTGCTAAAAGTGGCCTCTTTTTTGCAACCTAACTGCGCTAGCGAAAAAATATTCTTCTATACGTATGCAAAAAGTGGTCAATCTAGTTAAGGCTTAACTTTAACAAGCGGACTTTTTGGAAGGGACACATTATTTTCAAAAGGGACTGGGGGACCCCCCCCAGACATACTTGAAGAGTCCCGAAATAGCGATTTTCATACAAAAGTCGGAATGTTATTTTTTGCTTGATTTATAGCCGTCTGGTGGTAACTCTTTAAAAATTACCACTACCTCTTAATGGAAAATAAATAAGGTATTTTTCCTGATTTTCTTATATATCATACTTGTGGTTATACCTCCGACATCAAAAACTGATTTTTTTTATCTTTTTCGGGAACGTCAGGCAAGGGTAATGCCGCGAATAAAATGTCTGGGACCGAACTTTGTGCAATCAAGTTATCGCCCTCTATCGGCTCTATGGAATATAAGTGGTTATATACTCGACACAAAAATCGGAAAAAATGCATTTTTCAACTCCCCATAAACCATTGAATGCCGTGAAATAAACCTGCCAGACTTTCGAATTCTTTATCAGAACTCTATAACCTACACATATTATATGACCCATTTTCTGTTATACCTCCACTCCAAAATCTGCTGTGGGCTCTTGGTCTATTAGGCTAGGATCATAGCCGTAGCAAAATTAACAAAATTTTTTTAGGAATCACAATACTTTGTATCAACTATATGTAACTGCAGTCGATTCTTAATCCCGCAAAGCAAATGGTCATTAGAACTGTGTCGAAGCGAAAAACTTGCCAATATCCTTTTTAAGGATTCGTAGTTAAAAGTTTACAATAGCTCTGCTTACCGCAAACGAATTAAAAAATCCCCGAATATTCAGCGGCATGTCTAGTTTAAATTGGTAAAAAGGGCGAATAAGTTGGTTGATATAAATTGCGAGCGTTAGCGAGGAAGAACATTTTTGTGAAGAAACAAATTTGAACCATTCTTTGGCTTTATACAAAAAATTATTTCTCACAATTTTATATATAAAGCATTGAAAAATGGACAGAAAAATGATAGGTACATTTTATCTATTGAGTTCTAAATTAAATTGGCCATACTTAAAAACAAAAATTTTTAATAATCCAAGTTGTTTGGCATGAGCTAATTATACTTCACTTTGAAATTTAACAATATAACTGAAATTGTTTAATTTTATAATTTGAAACAAAAAAATAACGAAATGTTGTACATACAATTTTAAAGTTCAAGTGACCTCAACTCCAAATTTATAAAGCGTTTCGCCCACTTAAAATAAAAATAATTTTAATAATTTTTTATTAGGCGTGTTTTTTCTACAACTCAGTAGCTATGTACTCATTTTTTTATTTTATTTGAAAAAACAATAAAAACAAATACTTATAGTCCGGTCAATTTAGACATTCGAGGTTACATTAATTCCCAGCAAGCTGAAAATTGGTAGGATTGTTGAAAACACCATCATAAATTAAATCTAAAAAGTCCTCATCGATCCGAGGCCTGGAAAAAAATTTACGGGGGGTCAAAGGTCACAAAAACTGGTTTTTCAAGATTTTCAGCAAAACGGTAAGTCTTATCAAAAAATTTTCAATGCAAGAATTGTAGACCAGATTATTATATATAAAAAGTGTCATGACACTTTTTTTCCTAAGACCCACCGTTTCTTAGGTATAACGATTCAAAAAGTTGAAGTTGAGTTGTAATCGTCATAATCAGGCCTACTCTGAAAAAAAAACTCCTAACTGAAAAGTTCCTGAAATTTCATTATTTTTTGAGCTTGAATTTCGTTCTTTAATGGTTAAGAATATGGGGAAAGCAAAAAAAAAATGGAAATTTTCGCCAATTTTCCGATTGGGGCCCTTCTCCCGAAACCATTTTCCTAGGAATTTTTGTTTAGATTATGTCTGAATATATACAGGGTGTGCAATAGGGAATGGACAACCCTAAAACGGCTGATAGCTACATTTATGACTGTTCTAAAAACAGACAGAAAAAAGTTCTATCGCAACCAGTTCATAAAATATTGGCTTTTTTTCGTTCAGTGTATTTTAAATTTTATTATCTTATGTTTTCGTTCACTACAACCACGAAAGAATGAATTTTATTTATTTCTTTTTTTTATCATTTTCTACAATAATTGTATGAGTACATAAACGCTTTAAAAACTGCACAGCTATTGCACATTTTTGTAAAAAAAAAATTGAAATCTGTTTTTTGATGCAAAATGTAAAAAAGTATTTTATGAAAAATTTTAAAGACCTGTGGTATAAAATAAATCTATAGAAACCTAAGTGGCCAACTTTCTTAAAAATATTCTCGTTTAAGGGGAATATTTTTAAGAAAGTTGGCCACTTAGGTTTCTATAGATTTAAAAAAGCCAATATTTTATGAACTGGTTGCGATAGAACTTTTTTCTGTCTGTTTTTAGAACAGTCATAAGTGTAGCTATCAGCCGTTTTAGGGTTGTCCATTCCCTATTGCACACCCTGTATATATTCAGACATAATCTAAACAAAAATTCCTAGGAAAATGGTTTCGGGAGAAGGGCCCCAATCGGAAAAATGGCGAAAATTTCCATTTTTTTTTTGCTTTCCCCATATTCTTAACCATTAAAGAACGAAATTCAAGCTAAAAAAATAATGAAATTTCAGGAACTTTTCAGTTAGGAGTTTTTTTTCAGAGTAGGCCTGATTATGACGATTACAACTCAACTTCAACTTTTTGAATCGTTATACCTAAGAAACGGTGGGTCTTAGGAAAAAAAGTGTCATGACACTTTTTATATATAATAATCTGGTCTACAATTCTTGCATTGAAAATTTTTTGATAAGACTTACCGTTTTGCTGAAAATCTTGAAAAACCAGTTTTTGTGACCTTTGACCCCCCGTAAATTTTTTTCCAGGCCTCGGATCGATGAGGACTTTTTAGATTTAATTTATGATGGTGTTTTCAACAATCCTACCAATTTTCAGCTTGCTGGGAATTAATGTAACCTGACCCCCTTATTTTAGTCTAATTTGACCGGGCTATTACTTGTGTAATTTTTATTATTGTTTTGCGAATAAAATGAAAAATGAGTAGCTACTCAGTATAAGAAAAAACACTATTATTTTTGTTATTTTTCTTTGTTATTAAATGTTGTACATTGGTACTACACTCTTTAAATAAATGGATACATTTATTTTCGCTTATATACTGGATTTAAGCTTAACATAGAACAAAAGTGGGTAACAAGCAACTGAAGATATCTCGGACAGTAGAAAAGATGTCGGAAAGATTTAAATAGATTTAACGGTAATATTTCAAAAACGAGATGTGATCGAATATGTCTGTCTTAGGATTCGAGTTCGGCACACCGAAACCCTTTGAAAAAGTATAGTTTAGTCTCGGCACCAAAAACCTTGCATAAATACTTGTGGTATTTAAAGGGTTCTTTAAAGAGCATTTTAAGATGTTAACATGGTGCTTAAGGAAATGGTCAAAGAGGCAAAAACTTGTTTTTGAAAAACCCCTTACCAAACGTAACCCCATAACCCCCCTAGGCAAAGGGTCGTAAATAAGATTTTCTTAAAAAGTTTTAGGCCCATTTGCTCATACTAGTCATAAATTCTCATCTTAGCTAGGTCGAACATAACTCTTGTGTTTTACTTAGTTTATTCTAAGTTGCTAAAAAATATTTATGTTTAACCTAGCAATGATTTACTTTCATGATATAAATCGCTGAGAACTTCAAATTCAAAAAGCGATTTTCATACAAAAGTCGGAATGTTATTTTTTGCTTGATTTATAGCCGTCTGGTGGTAACTCTTTAAAAATTACCACTACCTCTTAATGTAAAATAAATAAGGTATTTTTCCTGATTTTCTTATATATCATACTTGTGGTTATACCTCCGACATCAAAAACTGATTTTTTTTATCTTTTTCGGGAACGTCAGGCAAGGGTAATGCCGCGAATAAAACGTCTGGGACCGAACTTTGTGCAATCAAGTTATCGCCCTCTATCGGCTCTATGGAATATAAGTGGTTATATACTCGACACAAAAATCGGAAAAAATGCATTTTTCAACTCCCCATAAACCATTGAATGCCGTGAAATAAACCTGCCAGACTTTCGAATTCTTTATCAGAACTCTATAACCTACACATATTATATGACCCATTTTCTGTTATACCTCCACTCCAAAATCTGCTGTGGGCTCTTGGTCTATTAGGCTAGGATCATAGCCGTAGCAAAATTAACAAAATTTTTTTAGGAATCACAATACTTTGTATCAACTATATGTAACTGCAGTCGATTCTTAATCCCGCAAAGCAAATGGTCATTAGAACTGTGTCGAAGCGAAAAACTTGCCAATATCCTTTTTAAGGATGCGTAGTTAAAAGTTTACAATAGCTCTGCTTACCGCAAACGAATTAAAAAATCCCCGAATATTCAGCGGCATGTCTAGTTTAAATTGGTAAAAAGGGCGAATAAGTTGGTTGATATAAATTGCGAGCGTTAGCGAGGAAGAACATTTTTGTGAAGAAACAAATTTGAACCATTCTTTGGCTTTATACAAAAAATTATTTCTCACAATTTTATATATAAAGCATTGAAAAATGGACAGAAAAATGATAGGTACATTTTATCTATTGAGTTCTAAATTAAATTGGCCATACTTAAAAACAAAAATTTTTAATAATCCAAGTTGTTTGGCATGAGCTAATTATACTTCACTTTGAAATTTAACAATATAACTGAAATTGTTTAATTTTATAATTTGAAACAAAAAAATAACGAAATGTTGTACATACAATTTTAAAGTTCAAGTGACCTCAACTCCAAATTTATAAAGCGTTTCGCCCACTTAAAATAAAAATAATTTTAATAATTTTTTATTAGGCGTGTTTTTTCTACAACTCAGTAGCTATGTACTCATTTTTACTTGCTCAATAGGGCAAGTATTGGTTTCGTGTAAAAAAAAAAATTCGAGGTTTTAATCAAAACTAACATTACGATGATGGAGAAGTCCGAAAAAGTGGTTTTCGTCATGACGTCCGTCGGTCTGTGCGTCGGTGCGTCGGTGCGTCGTCAAAAAAAGCTGTACATGAAGCTGCAGCCTAAACGGGTTGAGGGATTTTCTTGAAATTTGGTACAGATGATTTTTTTTGTAATTTCCAAGGTTGGTTTTTTTTTGTTTTTTAATATCTCGCTTTAAACGTATACCTCCCATACAAAGTTTTGGAGTTATTGCAACTTTCTCGAAAACGGCTCTAACGATTTTGATTAAATTTAACATACGTAATGCTGTTTGCAGTTCTAACATAACTGCGTTTTTAGTTTTTCTCAAAAAATGCGGATAGTGAAAATATGACATTAACTCTTTTTTAAATCGCGGATGTCGGCTCTTCCCGTACATCTTAATGGAGTTATTGCAATTTTCTCGTAAATGACTCTAACGATTTCGATTAAATTTTACACAAGTAATGTTATACGTAAATCTAACGTAACTGCATTTTTAGTTTTTCTCAAAAAATACGGATAATGGAAATATGACTTTACATTTTTTTAATCTTTGATGTCGGCTCTTCCCGTACACCGTTAATGAGTTATTACAATTTTCTAGACTAAATTTGACATACATAATGCTTTAAGTGATTTTAATATATGTAGCTAATTGCGTTTTTTGTTTTTGTCAAAAAAACACGAGTAACAAAAATATGGCGTAAGAAAAACTAAAAAAAAAATAATTTCGTATTTTTGCATTTCTTATGAAATTCCTTAAAAAAATCAAATTTTAACTAATTCAAAATATTTTTTTTTTAAATCTTTGACATAAAAGCTACTTTTATCATAAGAGCAAGTACGTGCGGCCCCAGTCGTGCATTTTATTTTATTTTATTTGAAAAAACAATAAAAACAAATACTTATAGTCCGGTCAATTTAGACATTCGAGGTTACATTAATTCCCAGCAAGCTGAAAATTGGTAGGATTGTTGAAAACACCATCATAAATTAAATCTAAAAAGTCCTCATCGATCCGAGGCCTGGAAAAAAATTTACGGGGGGTCAAAGGTCACAAAAACTGGTTTTTCAAGATTTTCAGCAAAACGGTAAGTCTTATCAAAAAATTTTCAATGCAAGAATTGTAGACCAGATTATTATATATAAAAAGTGTCATGACACTTTTTTTCCTAAGACCCACCGTTTCTTAGGTATAACGATTCAAAAAGTTGAAGTTGAGTTGTAATCGTCATAATCAGGCCTACTCTGAAAAAAAACTCCTAACTGAAAAGTTCCTGAAATTTCATTATTTTTTGAGCTTGAATTTCGTTCTTTAATGGTTAAGAATATGGGGAAAGCAAAAAAAAAATGGAAATTTTCGCCAATTTTCCGATTGGGGCCCTTCTCCCGAAACCATTTTCCTAGGAATTTTTGTTTAGATTATGTCTGAATATATACAGGGTGTGCAATAGGGAATGGACAACCCTAAAACGGCTGATAGCTACATTTATGACTGTTCTAAAAACAGACAGAAAAAAGTTCTATCGCAACCAGTTCATAAAATATTGGCTTTTTTTCGTTCAGTGTATTTTAAATTTTATTATCTTATGTTTTCGTTCACTACAACCACGAAAGAATAAATTTTATTTATTTCTTTTTTTTATCATTTTCTACAATAATTGTATGAGTACATAAACGCTTTAAAAACTGCACAGCTATTGCACATTTTTGTAAAAAAAAAAATTGAAATCTGTTTTTTGATGCAAAATGTAAAAAAGTATTTTATGAAAAATTTTAAACACCTGTGGTATAAAATAAATCTATAGAAACCTAAGTGGCCAACTTTCTTAAAAATATTCTCGTTTAAGGGGAATATTTTTAAGAAAGTTGGCCACTTAGGTTTCTATAGATTTAAAAAAGCCAATATTTTATGAACTGGTTGCGATAGAACTTTTTTCTGTCTGTTTTTAGAACAGTCATAAGTGTAGCTATCAGCCGTTTTAGGGTTGTCCATTCCCTATTGCACACCCTGTATATATTCAGACATAATCTAAACAAAAATTCCTAGGAAAATGGTTTCGGGAGAAGGGCCCCAATCGGAAAAATGGCGAAAATTTCCATTTTTTTTTTGCTTTCCCCATATTCTTAACCATTAAAGAACGAAATTCAAGCTAAAAAAATAATGAAATTTCAGGAACTTTTCAGTTAGGAGTTTTTTTTTCAGAGTAGGCCTGATTATGACGATTACAACTCAACTTCAACTTTTTGAATCGTTATACCTAAGAAACGGTGGGTCTTAGGAAAAAAAGTGTCATGACACTTTTTATATATAATAATCTGGTCTACAATTCTTGCATTGAAAATTTTTTGATAAGACTTACCGTTTTGCTGAAAATCTTGAAAAACCAGTTTTTGTGACCTTTGACCCCCCGTAAATTTTTTTCCAGGCCTCGGATCGATGAGGACTTTTTAGATTTAATTTATGATGGTGTTTTCAACAATCCTACCAATTTTCAGCTTGCTGGGAATTAATGTAACCTGACCCCCTTATTTTAGTCTAATTTGACCGGGCTATTACTTGTGTAATTTTTATTATTGTTTTGCGAAAAAAATGAAAAATGAGTAGCTACTCAGTATAAGAAAAAACACTATTATTTTTGTTATTTTTCTTTGTTATTAAATGTTGTACATTGGTACTACACTCTTTAAATAAATGGATACATTTATTTTCGCTTATATACTGGATTTAAGCTTAACATAGAACAAAAGTGGGTAACAAGCAACTGAAGATATCTCGGACAGTAGAAAAGATGTCGGAAAGATTTAAATAGATTTAACGGTAATATTTCAAAAACGAGATGTGATCGAATATGTCTGTCTTAGGATTCGAGTTCGGCACACCGAAACCCTTTGAAAAAGTATAGTTTAGTCTCGGCACCAAAAACCTTGCATAAATACTTGTGGTATTTAAAGGGTTCTTTAAAGAGCATTTTAAGATGTTAACATGGTGCTTAAGGAAATGGTCAAAGAGGCAAAAACTTGTTTTTGAAAAACCCCTTACCAAACGTAACCCCATAACCCCCCCTAGGCAAAGGGTCGTAAATAAGATTTTCTTAAAAAGTTTTAGGCCCATTTGCTCATACTAGTCATAAATTCTCATCTTAGCTAGGTCGAACATAACTCTTGTGTTTTACTTAGTTTATTCTAAGTTGCTAAAAAATATTTATGTTTAACCTAGCAATGATTTACTTTCATGATATAAATCGCTGAGAACTTCAAATTCAAAAGTCAAATCAATAGAAACGTCAAATAATTTAAATAGATTTTGAGCAATTTAGCAATTAGTATACAACAATATCGTTAAATTTTCAAGTTTGTGTCTTTATCTTGCGGAATAAAAGTGTAAAAAAGTATATTTGAGCCAAAAATAAGTGTTAATTGGTTAAACAAAAATTATTCGTGTGTGTGTGTAAATGTGCTGGTGTGTCAAAATTAGTCAATGAAATATGACAGCAAAAAAGTTAACCTCATACAAAAGTCTGTGGTGTAAATTGTACCATCTGTGGATGGTTTAAGTTAATAAATGTATAAGTTTATTTTTATTAAATTGATAATTCATGCCCTTTGTACTACCCACATCAATTTTTTAAGCGATATTCTTGATTTTTTAATAAAATAAAATAAAGAGGTAGAACATAACAGCTTATGTTCTACTATTTCTTCCCCCTAAGTTATGTTCAACTTAGTGAGATTTAGGACGAAGTTTGAATTTCGTGCAAACCGATATTTGGGAGATAGGGTTTTATGTTATACTTAAATCCTTAAGTATCGTATGAGCAAATGGGCCTGAATGTAAGTTTATTTTTATTAAATTGATAATAATTCATGTCCTTTGTACTACCGACATCAATTTTTGAGCGACATTCTTGCTTTTTTCATAAAATAAAAGTGCCTAGGTAGAACATAACAGCTTAAGTTCTACTATTTCTTCTTCCTAAGTTATGTTAAACTTAGAGGAATTTATGACACAGTTTGAAGTTCGTGCAAACCGTAATGTAGAACTTAAGGGTTTATGTTTCACATAAATATTTAAGACTCGTTTCAGCAAATGGGCCTTAAAGTTTATTTTTGAAAAATCAATTTTATTGAAAACGAAGTAATGATTTTTTTTCGAAACTTTTTTTTTTATTTGTCGATTAAAATTTTCTTTCGCAAGCACAACTTTTTTTGGAAAAGAATTTGAAATTGTTTATACATACATAACTTATGTTATATTCTATAATACATACATGATACTTAATATGTTATATGTATACAAAAATATTTTGTATCTATGTATGTATGAATTTAAGGGCAAGAACTGAGACCCAGTGCTGCATTTTTTCTATTGGCTTTCTAGTGGTGTTTTAATTTGCTAAGTTTTCGTAGTTTTATATAACGAAATTCATTTGGACTTTTTCTAATTCACCCTTGGATTAATCCACCAACGAAACTAAAAGAATATTATCCCAAAATAACACACGTACTATCTGTTTTTTTTATTGAAATTCAATAATTTTTTCAAATTATGAAGTGACCTGTAAAAAGTTTGGACTTAAATCTCTTGAAAACATGCACATCCCGAAAAACTTATGGGTAGGGTAGTACCCGAAAGGTGAAGCGTTCAGAATAATAATGGGTCAAGCCCATTTGAAATTTGTGCATTATTCTGAACTAGAAGCATTTTCTCTAAAAGAACTTCTGAAATAAATATTTCACAGATCAATAGCTCTATATCTTCAAAATTTCATTGTTTACTACATATAAGTATACAAGCTATACACATGCTTTTTATATGTACATATATAATTTTAATTATAGACTTTAGAAAACAAATCTAACCTAAAAATACTTTTTGAAAATATCAGTAGACAAAAAACCTACGTACACAAGAACATAAAAAATAATATAATTTCTCCAGCCCAAGGCTTTCAATAGTATAAAAAAATATTCATACATACATATGTGCTTATAAATATAAAAAAAAGTCTACTTGTTGGTTATGACAACAATAGAAAGCCGGTAATGCCATTTCAAGTTATTTGTTTAAATTGAAAGGTGCTCGCCTTATTCTCAATGCTGAATGTTGTCTCATCTTCCTTTTATCAATTTATTCAAAAAACAGCCAAGCTTGAATATCATTGGTTGAGCTATTATTTTGCATTCGAGGCGCAATGAATTTGCTTAGAGATGATTAAGTGGAAATCAAGAAATCAGTTCTGACGAAGATGCTTTTCTATTTTTGTTTCGGTGATGTCTTGCAGTCTTAGTGGGTAAGTTTGTTTTAATTTTAAAGTATGTAGGTTAGTTTATCTGTTTCATTCTTAGTTATTTTTACCAAAATTTAGTTAAAATATTACAAATACATATGTATTAGGGTGCTTCTTATATGGTCGAAAAAATCTTTTTTTCGATTTTTTAATGGGACACCCCTGCATTATGTTCTACCATATAAGCATAGTATATGGTATTTTTTTCCGATTTTAATATTAAAATTTAGGGGTCGCTACCATTCACTAAAGATTTAAGTAAAAAAACACAAGATCAATTTCAACAAAAAAATTTTTTGTTACAGTACAAAGTACGCTTAAGACCCGATTTTTCAATCTTCTAATAAACAGTCAGTTAACTGTCTGTCGAATAAAGATATTAGGCTCATAAACAATCAGATAAAATCATTGAATTTTTCAATTAAGAAAGATCACTCAGTTAGCTATTCTACACAATAACACAAAAAAAAAAAAATGTCAAATTCAAAAATATTCAAAATTAAACTTTATTTTTATTCCGCTGTATTTTTATCAAAATTTCTTTCAAAACAGTTAGAGATTTAATATAAAGTACTTAATTCTGGTTACAAATTTTAAAATTTTCTGATAAAAAAAAAAACAAAATTTGGTGTATTTTTCAAAACTTTGAATTGTGGTAGCGACCCCTAGAACGTGTTTTAACTGGACCAAATCTTACCCAATTTATATTTAAGGCAGAAAGAACAAAATGAAAGGGTGTCCCATTAAAATTTCGAAAATTGATTTTTAAGAAGCACCCTAATATGTATGTATGTCACTTTTGAAATAATTTCAATATTTGCTGTGCTCTAAAAATCTTAAGAGCTACATTTCCAACAATATCGGAAGAAGGGTAATTCTATGGCAACATATTTTTTATGAACTTGCACGCGACTTTTGTTGCGACCGCGACAGTGCCTTTTTTTCGGTTCATCCATTTAATGCAAAAATCAGAACAACTCGTGAAGATCAGCTGGAAAGTATTTTCACTTTTAGATTTTTTTCTCATTTGCATTCCTTCATTCAAAATATAGGTTAGCTCATGATGGTTGTTTTTTTTTGTAACCATTTCCAACACACAATACTTTTTTATTGGCTGACTAGACAGATTCTATGCAAATGACTTTACGAGATGATAGACCTAGAAGTATTGTTCTTCAACTTAATTTCAGGTAGGGCAAAGGCAAAACTTGAACCATTTTAATAATAATTGTCTACGACTAATTTATACAAGTCTTGCAAATTCTTTTATTTGAATACCTAGACCAGAGGAGTATTTTTTGTTTCTTCTCTATTTATTTATTTTGCTGAATAAAATGTTTCGGAGGAGGATAAAGCTACTGGCTATTAGGGTGCACCTTTGCGGAAGCCAAACAAATCAACTAAAGAATGAGGGCACCTTCGTCTTTCAAAGTGTGTAGAGCTTAAAACAGTGGCTCCTCTGCAAAATTAAAATAGATTGAAAGAAGATTAGGGGTGCATTTGTCTTTCAAGAGAAATAGGGTTAAAAAAGGGCGCCTTTTCGAAAAAACGATTGGGGTGTCTTCGTTCTCGGAAGAATATTTCAAACTGTTCCTTAACAAAAAAGAGAAACAAACTTCGATTGGATACGTCTTCCTTCTCACACTCATGCTGTTGAAAGGGCTGTGAAAGCTTAGACTGAAGCCTTAGTTATATTATAAGGTTATATTAGAAGGTTGAGAAGCAAAGCTGAAATTTGACAGCAAAAAAGATTTTGTTGCCAACTAAGCTCTGTGATTGTAAAGATTAATTCTTTGGCAGTAAGACAGAGTAGCTTATGTGGGCTAAAGAAATTTAAAAAAAAGTATTTACTATATGGGCAATTCCATTATCGCGGGTGCATCATTTATACTCATTCAATGTTTATTTACAATCAAATTCAATATATACAAAGATATGTATTTTAATTTATGTATTTTAATTATTAAACTATAACTTGAAAGGGTACATTCAAACCTGTTTATTTTTACTTGCTCTATTATAGACCAAGTATAGCTTTCGTGTCGAAACAAAAATTGAGGTTTTAATCAAAATTCAAAACCAACATTAAGATGATAGAGAAGTCCGAAAAATTGGGTCTCCCAACTCCGTCCATCCGTCTGCGCGTCCGTGCGTGTGTGCGTCCGTGCGTCTGTGCGTCCATCGGTACAGATTTCCACAGCCTAAACGGGTGGACGGATTTTCTTCAAATTTGGTACAGATGATTTTTATAGAATTCTGAAAGTTGTTTTTTTTTGTATTTTTATATCTTAGAAAGTGTGCCTCACAAACAAATTTTTCATGTTATACCAAATAACTAAAAACGGCTCTGACGATTTTAATTAAACCTTGCAGTCGTTATATTCAAAGTGATTGCAATAAAACTGCACTTTTATTTTTTTACAAAAACAGTCAAATAAAAAATTGTATTCTTTCATTTAACAAAACTTTTTCCGATTTTCGAACCGATTCTTTTGCTTTAAAGCCTTCCCAAACGCAATAAAAGAAATGTTTCTGTTAAATTTGGCCTCATTTTGGTTTGTTCACAGAGAAAAATATGACCCGCTAAAAACTAAAAGATTGCCATATTATTTTACCTTCCATACATTTCATAAGGAAATCTTATTAAAATCAACGATTAATAAGGTTTTTTTAAGGAGATTTCTTATTATTTTTATAGAGAAAATCTTATTAAAATTTTACTGAAAAGTTGATTTTTTTTGCAAACTTAGCACTAGAACAAAAATCGCGATCAATATTTTCATGGCAGGTTGGTTCAGGTGGTAAGGTGGGCGACTAAAGATTTGAAGTCTCCAGTTCGATTCCCAGCCTGGTCACCGTTTTTTTTTATTTTTTTGCAGATTTTAAAACAATAAGAAAAACCCGATAGTTTTAATAAGGTTTCCTTCTTGGATGAAAACCATAGAGAAATCTTATTGTATTTGTTCTATTTTATGTGGTCTATTTTTCTCTGTGTTTTTATTAAATACAGTTATTTTACTTGTTATTATTACAAAAAAATTACAAATATAGAAATTATGCCGAAAATCGTCTCTAGAGGAATGGCCCATATTTTATTTTGTACCGACTTCCAAAAAGGAGGAGGTATTCAATTCGTCTGTAATTTTTTTTTATGTTTGTTACCTCATAACTTTGGACTGAGTGAACCAATTTTGATAATTCTTTTTATATTGGAAAGCTGGTGGCTGCAGTGTGGTCTCAATTTCGTTCAGTTCTAGCCATGGAAACTATTAAAAACACCATAAAACCCAGTTTTGATCCATGGAAGTCGGTTTTGTTTTTTTGATAAAAATGATTATTTTAAAGTTTTTAATTTTAATGACACACCCAGAGAAAAAACGCATAGTAATTTTTAATCCGTTCTACATTGAATCAATGGTGAAAAATATATTCATTAATTTTCTAAAAAGTAGTCCTATGCTTAAGTTACAGTTTGTCACGTCAATTTTTATAAGTGAGATTGCACAGTGGTAAAGCACAAGCTTGTCAACCCAGGTATAGCAGGTTCGATCCCCAGCGGATGCCAGTTTTACTTTTTTTATTTTTTTAATGTGTGAACAACTTTGATTTAAAGTGTGCTACTTTGATTCAATCATTTTCCACTTTAGGCTAAAAATGTAGTGATTTTCCATTGATTCAAAGTGGTTTAGATTGATTTTACGTTGTTTTTTGGCTCAGTGTACTGAAATTTTTGTCTCTACATTTATGCATGTATCAAAACTTATTTTCTGTAATTTAGTTTTTATATTTAAACTTATACATAGTGAGTAAATAAAGATAAGAGTTGATTTGTTTTCAAAAAGGAGGAGGTATTCAATTCGTGTGTATGTTTTTTTTTTTAAGTTTGTTTTTTGTTACCTCATAACTTTGGACGGAATATCCGATTTTGATAATTCTTTTTGTATTGGAAAGCTGGTGCCTGCAGAGTGTTCAATTCAATTTCGTTTAGTTCTGGCTATAGAAACTATGAGAAAAACCATAAAACTCAGTTTTGATCCATGGAAGTCGTTTTTGTTTATGATAAAAATGATTATTTTTTTCGACTTAAGCTTCTCTGTCTACCCTGTTAATGTTTGTCTACCTTAAATCATGTCAACGAAATACATTCTACTGAAAATCACTAAAAAAAATCAAAAATTTTGTTTGCGAAAATTGATTCCAACGGTACACTGGGGTGGTATACGTGTTTTTTGTATATACAGGGGGTTCCGGAATTAGATAAGAAGATTTTGAGGGATGATTCTTGGGTATATTCTAAGAAAAAAATTGTTCTACACTAACTCTCTATCTGCAAAGTTGATACCCTTTAGCGATGATTTAAGAAAACGCTTACTTAGGTATGCCGTTACTAATGGTAATGTTAAGAACTCCGTTAATACTTATAATAAAAACTTTTTTAATGTCTTGATTTTTAGAAGAAATGCTATTCTTTGTACCTGCATTTAAAAAATGTTAATATCTTTTATAATTACTCGGATATTAATTTTTAAATGGAATTATTTTTTTCTCACCCATGATAATTTTTGACTTTGGAGCCGATTTTCTTCGTTAAATGTATAATAAACATAGTGTTTTATAAACTTATTTTTATGAAGAAAACAATAATGAACAAAAATGTTGTTAACAAGTTTGCCAGAAAACTCATAAATTTTATGATATTTAGGAAAACCTGCACCAGGTAAAATCTCAAAAAAAAAATGAGATTGTTTGCTTTAGGCAAAAATGGGTACCTACGAATTAAAAATTTACTTTTGTTGTTTAAGTTTATTTCTGTTTACAACAATTATTTAAAGTGTGCTCCTTGATTTTGTGTGCTTAATAGAGCCCGTTTTTTTGGATTTTATTGGGAATATTAATTTATTCTACCTATTGATCCTTTTTTAATGATGGTTCAGAGAATACATTCTTCTTGTTCCACAAGAAGTGCTGTTGATATCAAATAAGTAACGCTTTTCACTCCTATTGATAAAAAAAAATCCAATATTTTGCAGTTTGGAGAACTTGCAAATCATTGAACAGGTCCATTTCTTCCCATCCAATGATAAATGTAATCTTTATCAGCCAATCTTAAAATTCGTGACCTTAGTGGGCTGGAGCGTCATAATATGAAGTAGCTAATTGAATCAGTGAAATATCCTGGATTGTATCTGGTAAATCATATTGGAGAACCTCCATCAATTAATATTAGCAATAAAATCCAAAAAAAAAAAAGGGCTCTATCAAGCACACAAAATGAAGAAGAACTTTTTAAATAATTGTTGTTACTAGGTCTTAAACAGAAATAAACTTAAACTACAGAAATACCTAAATTTTTAATTCGTACCCATTTTTGACTAAAGCAAAAAATCGCATTTTTTTAGAGATTTTACCTGGTGCAGGTTTTCCCAAATATCATAAAATCTATAAGTTTTCTGGCAAACTTGTACAACATTTTTGTTCATTATTGTTTTCTTCATAAGAATAAATTTATAAAACACTATGTGTTATAAACATTTATCGAAAAAAATCGACCCCAAAGTCAAAAATTATAATGGGTGAGAAAAAAATAATTACATTTAAAAATTAATTTCTGAGCAATTATAAAAGAAATATTACCATTTTTTTTATCATTAGTATTAACGAAGTTATTAACATTAACATGAGTAAAGGCATACCAAAGTAAGCGTTTTCTTAAATCATCGCTAAAGGGTATCCACTGTGCAGATAGAGAGTTACTATAGAACAATTTGTTTCTTAGAATATACCCAAGAATCATCCCTCAAAATTTTCTTATCTCATTCCGGGACACCCTGTATAGTGTAGGTATATTGATATTTTGATGCACTTATTTCTTTTATCCTAAAGTACGACGAAAATATCGATCGAAGGTTAAGAATCAAATTTATATAAGTTAAGTTCAAGTAGCCAACAATTTCTTGTTTCTAATCAAAGCAGTGAAAAGGGATTTATTCCTATTCGAAAAACTCAATTTCAATTTACTTGAAATAATTCATTTGAAAACAATAATAAAAGAAACGAATCCTATTTTATTATACAGCGTTACCAAAAATCAACAAAACAATATAAAATGCAAATAATAATTATGAACAACCTACAAGATCCAATTAAAATTAAGTTTCTTAGCGGCTCAACTGCTTCAATAGAAAGTAATAATAATTTCATTCATTCAGAAAAATAATTCTCAGGGCGACTTTTTTTTATCTCGTAGTTCTTAAATAATCCAAGTTGTTGGACGGTCCGTTTGTGAGTTAATTGACTGCCAAAGCATCTTTGGTATATGCATCTAATTTTACAATTTAATATGGGAAAAATTGAAATGATAGATGGGTTATTGCTAAGCATTGTATTCTACAAAACGATCACCTTGCCAAAACGGAAATTGTAATATGACCGTTCGATAACAATCACAAATTTTAAACGATAAGCAAGTATTTAGATACCAAGCGTGAGCTTGAGATATTATTTTTTTTCGAAAGATATACCTACAAAATAGTGAATGAACATAAATTCTTATTTCTTGCCGTAGTATTGTTATTATCCCTCAGATAAACTGCGCACTAGCGAAGTCGAACATTTTTTTTTTTTCTAATGGAGTACAATTAAGGCACGTTATGGTTTTTAAAGAAATAAATCAAGAGTATGGTAAACCGGGGCACATTCGTCTTTGGGGTACATTCGTCATTGGCCTTTTTACTATGAACGCTTCTTTGTAAACCCATTATTTAAATGTCGATCAGTTGCATTTGCAAATGCAAACGATGCAATAGAATTTGACAGTTCTAGTTAGTCGACAAAGGAAGTTGGAAGTGTTTGTTTGTTTTGTGGTGCCTCTCTATAATTTTTCGCATTTTTTTATATTGTTTTGATGAAAATAAAAGTGATATTTTGTGAGTTGTGTTAACAAATATTAAGCTTAAAGTATAACTACCTAAATGTGTTCAGAATATAAGTCGTTTATTTATAAAATTTGTAAAATGAATTTTTATACATCGGGGTGCATTCGTCATTTGTGAAAGGGGCACTTTCGTCGCCACCTAGGGGCACATTTACCATCTGCCGAATGTACTCCGAAGCTAAATTTTTTCATGTTTCGTCTAGACATCTTTTATTTTTGTTTCTTTTATAGACATTTTGTAGACATGGTTCGAAATTATAAAAAAAGACCGACAGAGCAAACATTTGCGAAATTGCCATGCGAAAAGCAATATCAGATGTAAAAAATGGGCGAGAAACAATTACTTCGGCCTCCTTCAAGCATGGCATTAAGCGCACAACCTTACAGTCACGAATAAAGAATAATGACCCCTTAAAGAATAGTTCAGATTCAGAGACTGAAGAACGAACATAATCAATCAAAATATACATCTCACCAAGGCTTGAATAAAGACCAAGAAAAAGAATTGGCGGACTATGTAAAAAAATGTGCGTTTTACCAACATGGACTAACGTACGATACATTTAAAAAGTTTGTTTATGAGTTAAGTTGATTAAAAAATTTTATTTTTTTATTTTTGATGCGAAGGAATTTTTTGCCGAAAGTGCCCCGAGCATTGATGAATGTGCCCCGTCCTGGGGCACATTCGTCTTTCTTTCTAAAATTTAAAATATAAATGTTTTTTTGTTATTAACAAGAAAAGTTTATTGTTTTATTTAAAAGGTAAAATATTAACGTTTCATATTAAGTTGAGAGTTTTTGTAATATATTTAAAATTATCATAAATTTGGACCCTTGAATTTTTTCCGCCGAATGTGCCCCGGTTTACCCTACGATGAACAAAAAGTGTTAGAATTTAAACTCAAATTCTTAATACAATGTACATAAGTCTTTTTTTGTTTTGTTCATTTGAAGTTCAAATTTATGTATTTTCCTCAAATATGAACCACAAGTTCATAAGAGCAAGTGCGTTCGACACGCTTGATATATTTTTTTTTAATTTTAAGATATTTATGTGTACATCTACATATCCATATGAAGTTTTGTGATGACAAGAGGATAAGTAAATTAAAATGGACGTAATCTCTGGTAAATAAGATAATTACATGACTACGGATGTTTCTGTCGGATTTCTCGTGTGACTTTCATTTGCTTTTGTTTGTTTTTGCTTCATAAATAAGTTTCTATGTTTACAATTTTTTTTCACTCTTCAATAACCCTATTAAAACTTCATCGCATGAAGGCGGCAACCGTTTGATTAATTTGATATTCAAGAATAAATTTTTCACTTAGAACTTGCTTTGTTCTGTTTATTATACGTACGAGTTTTTATTTCTTATAAAATAACCGCTTTCTAGGGTTAGTGACACGCTTAATACGAATTAAGCATGGGAGGAAAATTGAAAAATTATAAAACAAAATCCAACAAAAAAAAGGATACTAAGTAAAAACATATATAAATAATCGTGTTTAATTAAAGTGGACAAGTCATGAATGGAATCTTCAAAAAGATCCAAGGACGTAAGTGATGGCAAAGATAATAACAATTTATCCAATGAAAGCTAAAGAACCGAATTGAATATTACATCTGGGATTTTCAGGAATGTTATTTATTATGATTTGAAAACTTTAAAATAACGATTTCAATTTTTGCAACGTAATACGGCCGTAAACTGTGATGTATGATAACCCTATCTATCGACAAATATACTGAAATAGCACCTTTCCTAACTTCGAACTCTGAATTTTTCAACTCGAAATTGTAAAAAGGAAGTAAACTGTGGACTTTGTTTAGTAGCATCGTTTTGAATTATAACATGAGGCTACACTCTGGATTTATGTAATTGCATAACAAGGAATTTTTAGAAATTTGTTTTTGAAAAATTTTATTACGAAAATTTTTCAAAAAGACAGGTTAAAATTTTTTAAATCATTCCTTTTTTTCAAAAACACTTCATTTTATTTCATTAATTTTACAATAGGAATAAGCTTCTAGTTTTTTTAAAAATGTACATTTTATTGTGTTTGAAGTTAATTTTTTAGAAAATTGCATTTATCCCGAACTTCCATATATTTTTTGTCCTTAAGTTACCTAGACATATAGGGTGTGTCACTTTTGTATGGCCGAAAAAAAAATACCGTAATTTTGCTCGCTCAAATCGGTTGAAGTTGTTTGAAAAAAAAAAACCATTTTATATGAAAAAATGAATTTTTTTCTTCGCATATTATTTCGCAGCTTCTTTACTAAGTGTTCAAGTGTTCAATTCCAACAAATATAAGCTTAAAAGTTTTTTCTTATAAAGATATATATTTAATATATTTGTTTTGTATTCAAACAGCGCAATTAAAAAAAATATATGTTTAAAAAATCTCCAAAAATTCAAATTTCTTCGATTTCTTCCTATATTTTGAGCGAGCCAAAGATATTAATTAAAATAAAAACTGTAAACGCAGGATTAGGTAATTTTTAATAAGTAATACTAGCTATTACATTTGAAAATTTCATACTTTAGCATTTTGACACACCCTACTACCTAGACAATCTTTTGGTACAATTTAATTTATAAAATTTAAAGAAAAAAGTTGTTTTTGTTCACAAAAAAACTTAATTTTAATTAAAAATACTGCAACATCGGAAATTTTTAACCTATAGAAGAGGTTAAAGTATTTTTAATTAACGCCGTTTGAAAAAAAAATCATCAAAATCGGGTTCCCTAATATGCTTTAGTTATTTGTTGGAATTGAACACTTAGTAAAGAAGCTGCGAAATAATATGCGAAAAAAAAAATCATTTTTTCATATAAAATCGTTTTTTTTCCAAACAACTTCAACCGATTTGAGCGAGCCAAAGACGAACGATATTATGAATTTTTTTCCATATTATTAAACCTTAACCCCAAATAAAACTTTTCACCATTATTACATTGCAAAATTAGGGTTTTTTTTTTCGGCCATACAAAAGTGACACACCCTAATGTACATATCTTGACAAACTAATTTATATCATGTCTAAATCAAACGTATTACTCCAGTCAAAGCGTCATTTGACCTTGCGATGAGAGGCACTGTCTGTTTTTATTTCATGGATCGATGGGGGTATATTTAAAAGGCTTAAACCCAATTTCTCACCACCTGATCATTCTTTTTAGCGGAGTTATTCACAAAAATGCATTTTTTGGGATATTTTACTTCTAAGCTAATATCTTTGCTTCAGATTATCGTAGACCAAAAAATAAACATACATTCTCTTCCTTATAATATTTTCTATCGTTGTATGTAATTTCATTGTATTTGAGTGAGTAAATATAAAATGGCAGCCGTTTAAAGTCAAATTCTTGTTGTTAAAAAACACATTTTTGTCATTATTTCGAAAAAAGCTTATATCATGATTGACATTTTTCTAACCTATTTTGTAGTCCTGTTTATGTCCTGCATTTTACAGAAAAAATGAGCTCTTTATCACCAAAGATGGCCGAGCTATTGATAAATGAACGCATGCAAAACCGGTGCGAAAACACCCAAAAATATCGTTTTTTGGGAATAACTCGACTTCAGAATGTCCTACAGCAAAAAATAAAGCAATGAATTGTTCGTTACAACATTTTCTATCAATTTAGTGCGCAATATTTTTGTTGAAACAAATAAAAAATAAGTAATATTAAGTCAAAGTCGTTTTTTTGTTTAGCAAACTCTTGCCTTATTATTTTGCAAACGGTGCGCGTATTGGCTAAGAAAATAAAATATTATTGTAGTCCTTTAAATTATCTACAATTTAAAAAAAAAATTAGCTCTCTACGACCCACACGAGCCGAGAAATTAATTTTTTAAAAAAGGTCCAAATGACCAACGAAAAAACATAAGACAAATTCTCTTATAACAAGAAACAATGAAAACAACCCCTCTCACTGAGAACTAGTATTCGAATCATAAACAAGGGAATTTTTTTTGTATTTTCGTACGGATTAATGCTTTCTTAAAATTATAATAACTCGGCTCCCGTGGGCCGTAGAAAGCTAAATTTTTTTTTGAATTGTAGATAATTTAAAGGACTACAATAATATTTTATTTTCTTAGCCAATACTCGCACCGTTTGCAAAATAATAAGGCAAGAGTTTGCTTAACAAAAAAACGACTTTGACTTAATATTACTTATTTTTTATTTGTTTCAACAAAAATATTGCGCACTAAATTGATAGAAAATGTTGTAACGAACAATTCATTGCTTTATTTTTTGCTGTAGGACATTCTGAAGTCGAGTTATTCCCAAAAAACGATATTTTTGGGTGTTTTTGCACCGGTTTTGCATGCGTTCATTTATCAATAGCTCGGCCATCTTTGGTGATAAAGAGCTCATTTTTTCTGTAAAATGCAGGACATAAACAGGACTACAAAATAGGTTAGAAAAATGTCAATCATGATATAAGCTTTTTTCGAAATAATGACAAAAATGTGTTTTTTAACAACAAGAATTTGACTTTAAACGGCTGCCATTTTATATTTACTCACTCAAATACAATGAAATTACATACAACGATAGAAAATATTATAAGGAAGAGAATGTATGTTTATTTTTTGGTCTACGATAATCTGAAGCAAAGATATTAGCTTAGAAGTAAAATATCCCAAAAAATGCATTTTTGTGAATAACTCCGCTAAAAAGAATGATCAGGTGGTGAGAAATTGGGTTTAAGCCTTTTAAATATACCCCCATCGATCCATGAAATAAAAACAGACAGTGCCTCTCATCGCAAGGTGAGGCCCTTTTTTACGACGCTTTGACTGGAGTATATGCTCATATTTGATAAATCAGGTCATCGGCTGTTTCTTTTGGGCTTTTATCTCCATCATGAAAGAGCACAACCTCTGGAAAATTTCAGGAATTAAAATAAATTAATCAGTGTCGTGAGCAATCATTGCATGTAAAAATCACTATAGTGCTGAACTTTTCATATTTAAAGACCAGAAGCTTAACTCACTTAGATCCTCCCCTATAAAAAAAGAAAACTTAAAATCATTTAAATGATTTATGACTGTACTGCCCTCATGTCTTGCATTCAGAGTCACTTCTTAGGTTTAAGGGACTATTTATTATAATTGATTAAAGACTTAACACAATGTGTAATGATCATTGGCATTTGTATCTTGAAATGAATTTTTCCTGTCTTGGTAATCATTACTATTGCCACTAAAGGCGATTCGAATTTATGTTTTCTCAATTTTCAAAAGAAAATTAAGTGATTTAAATATTCAATCCCCCGTCGACGTTGTTGTCATTGTCCAACGTTCGATGGCAGGTAGTCGTCAAGCATCGTGGACGGAAACAAACACTTTGACCAGCTATTTGTGTTTTTACGTTGATTTAAACATGCGAAATAGTAAACAAAAATTACAATTTTATAGATACCTCTCCCACACCTGTATTTACTAAACAATAACATTACCACCTTCTTCCTAAATGAATGAAATAAATTCGCCGCCGCCGGTTGGCGTAAAAAAAAATAAACGTTTAATTAAAGCAAATTTACGACGGTTGATCTGTTTGCTCCCTCAACACTATTTGCATGCAAAACCAAGCCATGTAGATGTATAGATATTTGCATCTTTGTGCATGTGGAGAATCTGTCATCCGTAAATGCGTATCGCGTGTATACACTATCACGATGTGGGGATGTGGCTACTAGTGTCTTGCGAACAGTAAAACAAAATAGCTTGTTGTCAAATTAATGGATGAAGCATCGACCCAATCAATTGACCGAATGCCAAGCTCAATTGTTGTACTCGTCGTAATTAGATTATATTGCTATGAAGGGTTCATTGAAGTGAGACCGAACTCATAAACTTTAAGCTTGTTTTTTTTGTTTACATTACAACAAATATAAAGACTGGTTTGAAAAAAAAAAAAAAAATAGGGTGTAGAATGTAGGTACATACATATAGATGTTTTGATAGTAGACTAGGCACAAATATAACCGACGTTTAATGTCATGATTAAATTTTTATTGGAAGATTTTTTGTATGTAGGTAACTGAAATACAAATTTTAATGTTGCATTCAATAAAATTAGCATAAATAAATGATTATGATCATTTATATTTTGTCTAAGATCTGGGGTACAAGGTTCAAAATGAAGATCAGACGACTCAAGCAAAGCACAAAACTTAAATTAAGGATATATGGATAAACCTTTTGTAATAAAAACAAAGGAAAACAATGAAATCAGAATTTGGATATCAAAGATTAGAGACTGAGAAATAAAAAAAAATGTATAACTAACCAATTTAGATTCCTAAGATCTCAGTATTTTCGTACTTCAAAAACTGAGGAATAGAATCCAAATGTGTGTTTCCTTAATAAAATACAAAAATTCAACTGGTTTTCACTAAAGAAAACAAGCCAATTCAAATTATTTAAAAAAAAAAAGTTGAAAATATTTATTCAACGTTCTCGAAAAAATTAAATATTTGAATTGAGTTTCTTTCTTATAAAAGCCTAACTTAACTTTCATAAATTTTGACTACAGTTTTGAAACTAAAAATTCATCATTCAAAACACAAATATCGAAAACTTGGTATTTATTAGTGCTTAAAATAAAAAATAAGTTTATAAGTTACAATTTTCAACTTCGTGTTTCCCTCGAAAAAAAAAAAACACTTTTTGGACTGCGATATGTAAATGGACCTTTCATGGATCCATTCCACGTATGCAATATTTAAAGAGAATTTAAAAATTATAGCTTTATTTAAAATAATTTATTTTTTTATTGTAGGCTTAGGGCCAGTTGTACAAACGTGGTTCAGCCTCGGATCAGGAATTGAACTCGCCGATTTCGGCGGATTAGCAGTGGATCAACTTTGGTTCAAGGATGGATTTAGCTATTTCAACCTATATGGACCAAGAACCAGTGCTAAAAATCAATTTTACCACCGATTTTAGAAGGTAAAAGTTGCTGATCCACGGATTAAATATTTGAACAACTGGCCTTTAAAGTCAATTTTATTTTATTTTTATCTCTTATTGTTGGCACAACGTTTCAGGGATGGTTATCCCCTTCAACAGGCCATTAAATAGAAATGTTAAATAATTAATAAACTATTTAAAAAATAACAAATTTAGAAACTTACAAACAATATTTGATGAAAGCAAAATGATTTATGATTTTTACAAAATAAGCAAAATATTTAAAATGAAAACAAACTCAAAATTTAGTACTAAAAATACGTAAGTGAGGTTATTTAACTTTTAGCTAAATGACTGTATATAATACTAAGACCATCGCAGTCCGATCTTCTGTTGACAACAATAAAATAAAATTGACTTTAAGCCTACAATAAAAAAATTATTTTAAATATAAGAAAAGTCACCTATTTGTTAAAGAATTATAGCACTGAACTGAAGACTTTAACTCTCTAGTCGCAAACCTTAACACCTGAACCAACCAAGTTAAAAAAAAAAAGGAATTTTCACTCGAATTTAAAAAAGGATTTCTACATAAAGTTTATAAGAGATCTCTATGGAAAAACCTTATTAATTGTTGATGTTAATAAGGTTTTTTTCATAAGTTTTTATGTGGTCATAGAAAGAAAAATTTTCAGGTCAGTTTTTAGGTGTTGTCAATGAAAAAAGTTGATGAATTCAGGGTACCTAATTGGTTTTCTATTATAGGATTTAAGTCATTTTTATTTTTATTTTATTTTTAACGCTACGTTGTGATCGGGTCAAAATTCTGCTTTTTTAACGAAAATTCTGTTTTTCAAAATTCTGCTAACATTTTACTCGAACAAAAAAATTCTGCCAATTCTGTTTTTTTTTTTATAGCATATGCGCTGACTAAAGAAAAATACACCTCATTAATGTAATTCAACTTTGGTACTTTAGTAAATGTTTTTGTTTAAGTGTCGCAAATATTTTTTAAAATGCATAGACTGACTTTCTTTCAAATAAAATCTATAACTTATTGGAACCGATGTTGTTTGATACAAAATATTCCTTTTCCTATTCAAATTTTTGAATATTCATCTTTATTTGATAAATTACAAATTTTTGAATTATTTTCTTAAATGTTTAGTATTAAAAACCTTTTCTTAATATTTTCAAATTTATTCATTTATAAAACAAAAATTAATATACATTCAAAGAATGACAAATTATGTAGGTAAGTAGTCAAATAAGTAGATCATTTTTCAAGAAGATAATTTTACAGAATTTTGCAAAAAATTAAAAAAGGGGTTGGAAAATGTTAAAAAGCGCGCGCTTTTTTAATTTTTTTCAGAATTTTGAAAAACAGAATTATGAAAAGCAGAATTTTGAAAAACAGAATTTTGAAAAACAAAATTTTGAAAAGCAGAATTTTGAAAGCAGAATTTTGTAAAGCAGAATTTTGACCTCAACCCCTACGATTCAAGAATGAAGAGGATAACCAAGCCTACAATAAAAAAAAATATTTTAAATATAAGAAAAGTCACCTAAGTTATAAAAGGGGGTTGGGGTCAAAATTCTGCCGGGGTCAAAATTCTTTTGTCAAAATTCTGCTTTCAAAATTCTGCTTTACAAAATTCTGCTTTCAAAATTCTGCTTTTCAAAATTCTGTTTTTCAAAATTCTGTTTTTCAAAATTCTGCTTTTCATAATTCTGCTTTTCAAAATTCTGCAAAAAATTAAAAAAGGGTTTGGAAAATGTTAAAAAGCGCGCGCTTTTTAACATTTTCCAAACCCTTTTTTAATTTTTTGCAGAATTCTGTAAAATCATCTTTTTGAAAAATTATCTGCTTATTTGATTACTTACCTACATAATTTGTCATTTTTTAAATGCGAATTAATTTTTGTTTTATAAATGAATAAATTTGAAAATATTAAGAAAAGGTTTTTAATATTAAACATTTCCGAAAATAACTAAAAATGTATTAATTTATCAAATAAAGATGAATATTCAAAAATTTGAATAAAAAAAGGAATATACAACATCGGTTCCAATTAGTAAACATATTTTAATTGAAAGAAAGTCAGTATATGCATTTCAAAAAATATTTGCGACACTTAAATAAAAAAATTTGGGAAAGTACCAATGTTGAATTACATTAATGAGGTGTATTTTTCTTTAGCCAGCGCATATACTATAAAAAAAAAACAGAATTAGCAGAATTTTTTTGTTCAAATATAATGCTGGCAGAATTTTGAAAAGCAGAATTTTAAAAAGCAGAATTTTGAAAAACAGAATAGAAAAAAAGCAGAATTTTGAAAAACAGAAATTTCGCTGAAAAAGCAGAATTTTGAAAAGCAGAATTTTGAAGCCAGAATTTTGACCCGATCCCTATAAAAGGATCAATCCAGGGTTAATGCAATACGGTGCCACTTTGTTGAATCCTCATTCAAGTCTTAATGTTTAAAAAATAATAGACGAAAAGTAAATGTTTCATTAATTGATTAATCAACGTAAAAACAAAAAATAAAAAGATTTCTGAGAAAAAAGTTATTACATATGTTAATTTCTCGAAAACGACAAGATATTTTTGCATACAGTTTTCTGGTTTTGTTTAAAAACATATAAGATCATCGAATTTTAAAACTAAACTACCTTATACTTGATTACATTCAATTTTGAAAAAAATCGAAAAAAATGTTTTCAATTTTTTTAATGGCTTTATTTAAAATAGCTTTATTTAAAATGCAAATAAAAGACCTTGAGGATGTATTGATTCCACGAATTCTGAATTGATTTTGTAATTTCGAAGCTAATTTTAAAAAATTAAAAAAAAAAAAAAATTTTAAGTGTTATAATTTTTGGGCATAAATTCCACGTCTTTCTTTCCAGGAGACCAAAAATGATGTGGAAAAAAACCTTAATTCCTGGAAGCAAATGAAAACAAGTTTAAATGCAGAAGCGGTTCTAACGCCATGGATCTACCCTTGGGTTGAAGCGTTACTTACATATTGCTAAAACTTACTTGATGAAGCTGTTTTACGTGACGTGTGAAAATACATTGTGTGAAAATAATCGTACATTAAAAACACGTTAAAAACGTTCTCTGTGTGGCGAGGTCTTAAAACACTTTCAGTGTTAAAATAGTGTTGCATACTAAAAGTTTTTGACGTTTGCTTTCCTGTTATCAGAGAACCAGAATCGGATTTAAGGTAAAAGGGTGATAGTATTTCCGATTCACTTCTTGTGAAAAGCAGAATTGATCCATTGTTCTGATCGTGCTCCATGAGCTCAGATGGAAATAACTGCTCAAACCAGGTTGAATGCTGAACACAAGCATTTGACATACGACTCACTTTCATACAAAATTAATATTTAAATAAATTATTTTTTCCATTTTAATTTAAGTTTTGAATCTTATTTCTTGTTTCTATGGAAGTAAATTGACAAATAATGTCAATTAGTGACATCTTAGGGTTCAGTGCCCTGTTCTGTAAATTTTATCAAAAATATAAAAAAAAATCGTTCAAAATCATAATTTCTTAATTCATAATTTTGCTTTATTTATGGAAGAATGGATTTTAGAGGCCCAGGTGTGCTTCAAAAATAATTCTGAGGGTTCAGAACACGCTTTGTTCAGAAGATATTCAGTCTACGCTCGAAATGTTCAGATTCTGTTCTGAGCTAAAAAAAAATAAAAACGCCAGTTGTTAAACATACAAAATATGCCAAAACAGTGGTTTCTCCGTTTTGAATGTAATTACTTTTTTTTATCAAAATTTAAGTTACATTTTTTTTAAATAAATCCAATGCAAATAATAAGTTATAGGCCAGTCATTATATACATTTGGAAATGCAAAATGACCGAGAAAGCTAAATTTTGGATATGTTGTAGAGGATGCTTAAAAAAGCTTAACTTGTCTTAAAAAACTCTATGTCTCTTATTTATGCTGATGACGTGAAAATTTTTCGAAAAATTAACTCAATATTAGACTGTGAACTTTTACAAGATGACTTGAAAAGATTTTGGGAATGGTGCAATAATAATCGTCTTTTTTTAAATGTTGAGAAGTGCAAGTCAATGTGTTTTACGCGTAAGAATAACTGGTTTGTCCATAAATATAACTTTAATTCCTCTGATTTATGTATTTTGTCTAGCTTTACCGATCTTGGAGTAGTACTAGACTCAAGGCTTTCATTTATCGATCATTTTAATTATATAATAAAAAGGGCTAATAAGGCACTTGGCTTTATTAAACGTTTTACTCGTGAATTTCATGACCCTTATGTCCTTAAAACCCTCTACGTTTCGTTTGTGAGATCAATTCTTGAATATGCGTGTGTTGTATGGGCACCTTATTACGCGACTCATATCAACAGATTAGAATCCGTTCAAAGAAGGTTTATGAGATTTTGTCTACGTTTCCTTCCCTGGTCAGATAGAATTGTAATACCACCTTACTCTCATAGATTACAACTTATAAATCTGCCATCTCTTTTTGCTCATAGAGAGTATTTACAGTTCTGTTTTATCATAGGAATAATTAATGGTTCGATTTCAACACCATCGGTCCTTTCCCGATTGAATTTTACAGTAAGTCGTTATAGTGTAAGAAGACAAATGTCACTTTGTAACATCTTTAGTAGATCAAACTATGGCGCTTATAGTCCTCTCAATCTGTTAATTAATGTATTTAATAAAAACTATGTTCTTATTAATTCCTGTAATGATATTGTTAAATCACAGAGTATAAGGAATATGTTTTTCAATCAATATCGTTAAAAATTAATTTTTTATCCAATGTTAAATGTTAATCTTAAATCTGTATAATCTGTACCGTTAGTATTTAACGAAATAAAAATAAAATAAAATTGAAGTTTTCGACCATGATTTCCTATGAGCTTTTTCCGCCATTTTGAAAAAAAGGATAAAATTGGTTTTTTGACAATAACTCGGCTATCTGACGAGATGCGAAAATTTTACAAGGTATATGAAAGGGGAAAAATGAATTGCCCACAAAAGATAGCCGAGTTATTGTCAAAAAACCAATTTTATCCTTTTTTCAAAATGGCGGAAAAAGCTCATAGGAAATCTTGGTCGAAAACTTCAAGTTAAGCTTTTTTAAGCATCCTCTACAACATATCCAAAATTTAGCTTTCTCGGTCATTTTGCATTTCTAAGCCGTTTTTTCCGACATAATGACTGGCCTATTAAAGTAAAACAATATCAAACATTTTAAGCCATTCTAACAAAAACTTCAAAAACTAAGCAAAGTATATAAACTAGTTGTAATTTTTCGCTGGACCAAATATGAGGCTATGAGAACAATAGTGGCGTAAGCCACTTTTTTTTCTAAAATGAGTTTTTCATAAAAATGGGTTTCTTAATATATCCATTTTAAGAAAAAAATAGATTTATACATCTATCTACACTGAAAAAATTGTTGTTTTAAAAAACCCTGTTTCTTAAATCTCTCGTTCCTCAAAACTGAATTTTATGGCTTACGCCACTATTGTTTCAAAGCCTAATAGTAATGTAGCAAACTACTGCATGTTTGTTAAGTAGTATGTATGTATATCGATTTATGTGAACCCAAAAGTATTTGAAATACATATACCTACTTCTTTAAATTTTAATTTTCTGATTAGGATTTTAATGTGCTATCAAAAGATTTAATAACAAACAAAAGCATCAAATGATTATTATTCTTATTAATTTGTTACAGCTACTTTACTTCCACAAAAAAAAAAAAACAATCCAATCCGAGTTTTGGTAGTTTGATAATAAATTTATGAAACTAATACATAGTACAATTTCCTAATCAATTTTAAGAACTTGAATAATTTATCAAATTATAAATAATTGAATAAATTTTATTATTTTATAAATAGTTCAAGACTTAGTTTGACCCCATAAAACCCAAAGATAAAAATGAAACACAAGAGTAGGTAAAAGTCACAATTTTGAAAAACGTAAGTCACTGATTAAAATTCGTGTTTATAAATTTATTTTTATTGATTTAATTTATAACCCAAAATTTATTTTTGTTTCTAAATCCATATACAATACATACTAGCAAATATCTTAAACAGATTAATTGAATAATTTGAGACCAGTTGGTCGAAAGGAAGGAGATAAAATTGTTTTTATAACGCGATCTAACTTAAATTAATTCCAGTTAGTAACTTTCGTTACTTAATTTTTTGCGAAAAATATTTGTTTATAGAGCAATCTGCAAAATAATATATTCTTATTATAAATTAACTTCAGATGAACCTTACAAAAAATGTTAACAAAATTGTTTGTTCTTTTATAGTTCTCTTTAAGTTTAATATCAGAAAACACAAATTCGAAGAAAAATATTTATAGTTGGCTAAAAGCATAACTGAAGCATTTTATTGATGAAACAGAGGGCCTCATGTGCAAACATACGCATAGGTTTTCGACATTATTCAAAATACTATCATTTAAATCATGAAAAGGCAAGTTTATAAACATACTAAAAACATATTTTCTACTTACATTTTTCCTCGCATATCCTTTGAAACACCAATACTTACATGCGTAATACTCATGAATTCCCGCAGAATATCCGTAGAGTATATTTGAATTTCATTTTTGAAATATTAGTTAACACACTATACACACATTTCCATAGTCTATTTGCATAATAATTTATGTTATGATGTACATCTATATTGAACACCACAGGCGGATTACACGCAATTTTTATTTCCTCTCAAGAATGATCATTTTAAAACATCGTTTTATTGTATTCTTCATTTTAAATTGCTTGCACATACTTAGAGCGAAATGTAGAGAAATACTCTTCTCTTTATGAATGTAAATATGCACAGCATTATTATTTTTATTATTATTATTATATCTACTATTATTGTCCGCCACTTAGGGAAGGAATGGTGTTGTTGATGTGTACTTGGTTGATGTCTTGGCTTGGGAGGGTGATCTGATTTATACATCATTCATTCCTTTCACATCTCATCCCTCAACCTCAAAATAAAAAGAAAACATAATACCGAAATAATATCTTTCCTTTTCTTTTATTAATTTCGCTTTTTGCCCATACAGCTTACGAGGAAAAGATTATATCTCGCTACACAAACACTTGCGCATACTAAAATTAAAAAAAACTTTAAAAAAAAAACTGTCAAAATAGGGGTAAGGGGATGTGATATTTGTTTGTCAAAGAAAGATGCTCTTGGAGCGATATACATTGAAAATAACAACAAAACACCAATACAAGTGAGATGAGCATGAACAATAACGTGAGCGGTATACAGTATGTGGGGATATCAATCACAGTAATTCAGTTCACTTTAATTTAATAATCGAATCGAATGCTTCTCTTTTTTGACGTTTACGTCTCGTGTCATCTTGTCCTTTTCTTTTCGCTTATTTAATCACAAAGAACGAATAAAATGATAATGATAAATTATCATTACCGAGACCACCATTTTTCGCTTTTCGTTTGCATTTGTATAAATATTATTTTCGAGTGCATGTTCAGTTCATTTATTTCATGTTTATTGTATTTTTGGCTTGGAAAATAAAATCTTTATTATGAATGTATTTTTTTATTTTTTATTATGAAAGTATTTTTTTAAATTTTGGAATAGCTAATACTCGAACCACTTTGAAATCAATCAATGGAGTCAATCACATAATTTTGCACCTTTTTCCGTTAATTTTTCACACGAATTTCACGAATGACTGAGTACAACCGATTTTAACGTAAATTTCAAAAAAGAAAATAAAACAAACTACATATTGAATAAAATAAAACAGAAAAAAAAATATCTATGTATATACCAGTGGTTCTACTGAGACCCCAATAGTCTTCCATGTTTGTCATACGGTGGCCACTACTGAACTGCGGCAACCAAATTCTCAAAAAATTGCTAGGTGAATCGTTTGTTTTTTGTTTAATTTACTTTTATGTATATAATGTATTTAGTTTTTTTTTTTTTATTGTTGTATATTATTTTATTGAATGGATCTTGTTTTTATAAAACTTTTTTCCGACGAAAGCGACGACTACAACGACGATGCTACCGTATCTATAGTCGTTCGAATAATGGATGGTAAAAATAACGACTAACGACTGCAATGGAGTAGGAAAAAGCATCGCGAGCAATTGTATTTTACAGATGTTGTATAGTGAGTCCGGCTTTTATACAATGTCCGTATACCGTCAGTATACTTTGGCTTAATTAAGATCATCGTTTTGACAGACACCGGGGTTGGTCAACCTAAATTGAATAAATTGATAAAAAGAAATAGTTGTTGTTGGTTTCTTTTTGATAAGACCACAAGTTACTTTTAGAAAATGGAAAAGAAAAAGAAAAAAAAATATTATGAGCCAATATTAAATTTACATCGATTGTAAATATACACATAAGTAAACATATCTAATTATAAACTACATTCTTTTAAGACAACATTTATTTTGAACGACTCTGGCAAAAGGGACACAGGAAAAATTTATTTTAAGAATTGAAAACGGATGCAAGAAAATACAAAGCTTACATTTCCGTTTTGCTCGCATTTTATTACGTTTCTTTACGAAAGTTTCTATTCTGTTTCGACAGATAGATACAAATCTATATAAGCTTTGAGATAAGTGGGTTATTTTTAATTTACTAATTTTGTTTCTTAAAAAATAAACAATGAAATTGTAACTAGTTTGCAATTGGCTTGAAACTAATTTAGAATCACTTTGAAACTGTCCATAAGATTTTTGAGGTTAAATTTGGGAATCATTTTTAAACACTCTTCTTGATGAGGTCAAGACTACATGTCAACTTAAAATTTACTAATGTACATTAAGCTAAGTGTAATTTTGTAGTCGATTTTAACTTCTTTTCTGATAAGCTAGAGACATAAGCTTTATACATGAGTAACGCAGAACTGGAAATCAATTTAACACTTTCTGTTTTACGAACGACTCAAACAAATTTTGCAGTCCATTTTGAACTTACATTTAATAAAATTTGAATCAAGTATGCTATGCTTAAATCAATCAGATAAGATCATTAGCTGAATAGTGAATCAATCATCTTTTTTCTGCTAATTGTATACGATACCGAACCATATATGGTTTTTAATTTCAACTTAAACAAAATCTTTACGCTTTATTAAGAATAATTCAACCAACAAAATCTTAACTGAAGTTTTAAATTAGCAACGGTTATTTTTTGAATTTTTTATAACATTGCAAAACTAAGTTAAATGCATTTTTTTAAGTTTCAGCAAAAACTAATTATTTTAAATAATGAGCTCATAGTTTTTTTTTCAAATAAAATCTATTATTTCCTAGTTTGTTTCCGTGAGTTTAAAAGAACATTATTTGAGGTGGCTATAGGTTAACGTACAGTTTACAGTAAACAGTTTAGGAGTTTTGGCACAGTTTTAGCACTAAGTGTTCGAGATTCGAAAGCATTATTGTCAAAAAATGGAAAAACTGTTCTTGACAGTTTTTGCACTATCCGAATTTTGTAGTCTTTTTATAACAAAGGGTATTGAAAGAAATAATCGATTTCAACGAAACTGACAAAATCTAAAAAAGATCTTGGAAACCATTAGTCCCACAAAGATGGTTTAAGATTCTATTGGTAATGTTAAGAACTATAAGGCTGTGACAGATCGTTTTTGGATATTTAGTTTTTACAGAAAGGAAGTTAACTGGGATATTATTACCCATAAATACGACTAGTGTTTTCATGCACTTAAAACCGAAAAATATGTGCTAAAAATATGCTCTAAGAAACAGAAAGTATTCACTTATAATAGTCTATTTAAAGTTGGCGCTCCCAAATGCTAATTTTTACAAACCTTTCTGGTTCGATTGTCCAAGGTAAGCCCAGGATAGCGCAAGATTTTTCGCGCTAGCCCACCCTTAGTCCTAAAATTATAACGGAACTATTTTTTTTACTTCAAAAGTCACAAATAATACTTCTTTTTATTCATTGTAAAAATTTTTTGTTATGCACTGTGATTCAGGGGCCCAATCCCGCAAGAGTTAGTTTTTCTGTGTGAGTTTTTCTCTGCCTTGTTTCTAAGGCAATTTACACGTTTTTTTCTTGTACACAGAGGTATTCACTCTTGAGGAATTGGAACCCAGGATATCCAATTTTTCAACCATTTTTTCAAAAGATACAAGAAAAAACTCTTTTTCATATCCGAAACCAAAAAAATTATGATTTTTTTCCTGTGAAAAAATCGTTTGTTTGAAGACGTGATTTGTTTGTCCGAGGTTAGTCCAGGATAGCCCAATTTTTATTTTCACTATCCTACCGTTAGTTTAAAAATTATAGAAGCATTATTTTTCATTCCCCTCTAAAACCACAAAAAATATTTTTTTGTTCAGCGTTAAAATCGTTAATTTATCCCTATGGTTCGACCCAAGCAAAGTAAGGCCAAAACACCATTTATTTTCGTCATCCTAAGTATAGTTGATTACAAAGGCCAACAAAAGTTTCATTAATTTTTTAGAAAAAAAAAATATTACGCATACCCCACTGCGCCTCAAATGTTGTGTAGTTTGAAAATTTTAAGTTTTTTCGTTTCGTTTCAGCTCCGTACTAGGCTTTTTAAAATAAAAAGTATAAGAAAATACTTAAAATAATACAAAAGAAAGAAATAAACTGAAACTTAAAATTTAGGAAAACGTCCTTGATCTTTAGTAAAAAAATATTATAATTCAATAAATCTTGTGTTAGGCTTAAAAATGTAATACATTCAATGTTTTAAATTTAAATAAAATTTTGGTGTTGCCTAATATGTAACCCAAATTTTCGTTGAACATACGCCCAATTTTTTAACAGTGCACAACGTTACGCGAAAATAGAGTCCATTTGTAATGTAAAATTTACAAATTTGAAAATACTTATATAAGACCCAAAAAACACTTTTTTTTACTTGCTCTATAGGGCAAGTATTGGTTTCGTGTAGAAAAAAATAAAATGCACGACTGGGTCGCACGAACTTGCTCTTAGAGTTCAAGTTGCTTAAATATTTAAGACTTTTTATATAAAAACTTGGGAAATGTAGGTATATAAAAACAAAAAAAAAAAAACAAAAAAAATTCATTTTTCAAAAAATAAAACAATATCTGAAATCAAATCGCCCCACAAAACAAGTATGCAGTTGTATTTGATATATTAAGGTGCATTTTTAGAAAAAAAATTTTCAAAATCGTTAGAGCCGTTTTTTAAAAAACTAATTTTTTATAAATAATTTTTTGAAAAAAAAGTTTAAAAATAAAACTGGTATGCCATTTTGTAGAAATAACTAATCAACATCTAAAAACAAAATTTCAAAAAAATTCAATGTCCCGTTTTCGAAATTTTTTTTTTTTTTTTTTTTTGACGGGTGGAAATCTTCAAAAGACACTTGGCAGTATTCGACACCAAGTAGTGTGGGACTCTTAACCACTAAAACCACCTCTTTATCAGGACCAATCTTGAGAGATCGACATCAGATTTTTCTTTCTTAACTTTGTAAAATCACTTTGGGGGAAGTTTAAACTTTTAATACTTTCCCATGTTTTTTTTAGACCATAAGCTCATGAGGCTTGGTTCTTCTTAATCTCCGAACATGGTTTCTTGTATTTAAGACGGACACCATTTCAGAATTGGTATGACTTTGCAGTCTCTGATTATGCGATACAGCGTATTTTTTAACAACTTCTGTAACCGTTTCTATTTGTAGGTCACGATGTAGATCGCTATTTCTTATGTACCAAGGTGCATTAACTATTCCACGAAGGACTTTGTTTTGGAATTTTTGGATGATTTCGGTATTTGTTTTCTTTGTACAGCCCCATAATTGGATACCATAGGTCCAAACAGGCTTTAGTACTTGATTATACAGCATTATTTTGTTTTGGGTTGATAAATCAGAGTTGTTACCAAGTAACCAGTACATTTTTCTATATTTCAAGTTTAGTTCTTCTCTTTTCTTTTTGATGTGCTCTTTCCACTTTAGCTTTGCATCCAAAGTCATTCCAAGGTATTTGGCCGTATTGGCGTAAGGTACAGCTTGATTATTAATGAATATTGGAATATTGTTTATCTTTTTATTTGTAAAGTTTATCACAACAAAAACATTACTGTTAAAAAAAGAGCCAAGTTCTCCTATGTTGAAATTATGCTGGCACAAAAAGTACTGAGATGTAAAAGTGTACCAAGTTCTAAAGTTTGGGTTCAAATTCGTATCAATAAAATTTTGATTGTTCTCTTGACAATTTATCTTAATTATCGATTTTTAAAGTTATTTCAAAAATTGCCAAGTAAACAATCAAAATTTTATTGATACGAATTTGAACCCAAACTTTAGAACTTGGTACACTTTTACATCTCAGTACTTTTTGTGCCAGCATAATTTCAACATAGGAGAACTTGGCTCTTTTTTTAACAGTAATGTTTTTGTTGTGATTTCACTACTTTTTGCAAGGTATGGCTGTAGAATATAAAATCTCTATATTTGATGAAAATTCAGTGAAAATGGGTGGTTGCCACGCCCCCTGCCTGAAATTCTCAAATTTAAAATTTTTTCCTTTGTATAAACTACCAGCTCTACCATTCTACCAAATTTCAAGATTCTACGACAATCAGAAGTGCTCTATAATAATTTATGAAAACTCAGCGGAAATGGGCGGTTGCCACGCCCCCTGGCTGAAATTCTCAAGTTTTAAATTTTTTCCTTTGTATGAACTACCAGCTCTACTATTCTACCAAATTTCAAGATTCTACGACAATCAGAAGTGCTCTATAATAATTTATGAAAATTCAGCGGAAATGGGTGGTTGCCACGCCCCCTGGCTGAAATTCTCAAATTTTAAATTTTTTCCTTTGTATAACTTACCAGTTCTACCATTCTACCAAATTTCAAGATTCTACGACAATCAGAAGTGCTCTATAATAATTTATGAAAATTCAACGGAAATGGGCGGTTGCCACGCCCCACAGTGGATCGAAACTATGAAAAAGTGGTCATGGGACTGTAACTTCTGATCTAATGAACGGATCCTAAAACGGTTTTTGCTATATTGCTTCTTGAAAATCACAGAATTGAATCCAATAAAAAATCACAAAAAATGTTTAGTTCTTTAATTTTTTTTTACTTAAAATAGCTGTTAACATACAAAAACTACCAAATCCTTATTTTACTACACATAAAATTAATACTTTACGTTATTGTCTTATTTATTAAGTAAAAAAAAGCGTTTACACATTTTGTTAACAGTCTTTTAAAATACCGATTATTTGCAAAAAAAATTATTATGAATAAAAAATAGCTTAAAAAGGATTATCTTATGTAAATATGTGTTATTTTAAAATGAATTGGTATTATTATGAACATACCAACATAAACATAAAAAATATGATAAAATATAAATATTGTCAACTTAATAATTTAAAAGAAAATGATGGATTCATAAAAAAAAAGCAAACAAAATACGATATACCTACCTACTTATACACTAAAATTATTTATCAACAAATCATAAAGCTATGTACAGCTAAATATGAAAGACAAGTAGCTAAAATTGCAAATTAAAATGTACAATGTACATAAGAGCGACCAACGAATGATCAAATGAACGAACAAATGAAATTGTACATTTTTTTAGAACAAATTTCTTAACAAAAAACTGGAGTTTAAATTTTTCAAAAAACCAAAAAAAAAAATACATTTTATTTTCTTAAATAAGAAACAATTCAGAGAACAAATTGTTTGCAAGACAAATTTTATTTCGAAGCCATGACATTATTTTAAGCTAACCTAGTACGCTGCTGAACCGAAACGAAAATGTTTCTAAGCCTCCAAAGTCAGCAACGAAAGTCAAAATTAAATAATGTCAATAAATTAAAACTTGAAAATAATTTTGAAGAAATTAAAATTCACAAGGTGCAAAATTCTTTTGGACCAAGGAATTTTACCTGAAAAAACATTAGTGAAACATTATTGAAAACTTTCCAAGTATTCAAGTACATTTAATAATATCGTTTGTCTATCTCGTGCGCTGTGAAACGAAAAGCATAACAAAATTTTTCGTTCTGCTGTTTTTTTTATACAAATTTCCGTTTCGCTTTAGAAATTGAAACATATATTTTTTTTTTAAATTTAAACTTTAGTTAGATTCTTACTTTATTATCCAGATTTTGTAAGAAAATACATAAGCATAAAAAATTACATCAGTTCGTTCATTCGTTGATCGCTCTGACAGTGCTTTACTCTTTAAAAAACCTTAAAAATTAATTGTTTGTGAGTGAGTAACTCTTTCTTTATTTTTTTGGTCAATCTGCCTTACGTTATGTATTCAGTAGTTATATTCTTGGTTTAAACTACCCCATAACACTTTAAGCTAGCCAAATAACACCAACCCTCCCCTTTACAGATAGGAAAAAATAAAAAAAATAAATAAAAAAATACTACCTAAAGGGTAGATGGTGCTCTAAAAAACGGGGTCGGATTCGGTCGGATCCAAATGTTTTAAAATATTACACACAAACTATTAAGCTTTCATTCTAGACTACTAAGAGAGCGGGCATATGTAAGCATATTTTTAAAAGCATTTTCAAAGTTGAAGAGAAATTTTCAAAAAGGGTTATAGAAAAACGTGTTTTAGAATTATTTAGAAATATAATTTTAGGATTTTTTTCTTAAATATATATTTTAGATATCAGTATCTTTTCAACAAAATGTATTTCAAGAAGATATCTTAAAAAATGAGCCAGATATAAGAGTATGAAAATTTCTAAGAAAAACATCTTTTTTTTCTTGTGAAATAGTCCCCACTTGAGACTCTGTATTTTGGAAACCAAAACATTTTGATAAAAATAACTTGTGAATTATGAAAGAAGGGACAATTTTCTATGATTAACAAACAAAAAATATTTACAAGAATGAAAAAAAAAATTTCACCCAATGTCCGGAATTTTGTACTAGACGTTCCACTGTGCGCCCCCTGGCTGAAATTCTCAAGTTTTAAATTTTTTCCTTTGTATTAACTACCAGCTCTACTATTCTACCAAATTTCAAGATTCTACGATAATCAGAAGTGCTCTATAATATATGATGAAAATTCAGCGGAAATGGGCGGATGCCACGCCCCCTGAATTGAAAATCTCAAATTTTCGATTTTTTCCTTTGTATACACCACAAGTCCTATCACCGTGTAAAATTTCAAGTTTCTACGATATCGGGAAGTTCTCCATAATTTTGATGATCTGTCAGTGAGTCAGTGAGTCAGTGAGTCAGTGAGTCAGTGAGTCAGTTACGGTTTTTGCGATTTTTGAAGCCCTATATCTCAGAAACTACTCATCGTAGGAGGCTGAAATTTTGTGAGGAGTTTGGTTTTTACGAGCTCAACAAATGTAGTGAGTTTGAAATTTCTAGCATCTTTGGTGTGGAAGTTAGAGGGGGGTCGAAAATGGCCTGAGTTGTTTCCTGTAAATAAGGGTGTAGTGCCAAAGTTGCTAGAGAACTTGGCTGGGCACTACCGTGCCCCTTGATATGTGAAGATTTTGTATCATTGAGTTTCATACGCCATTTTTCGGTCCAATCTCTGACTGTGTCGACGGCATATTGCAGCTTTACTGCTCCCCTAGAGACACATTTGTCGGGTACCAAAATTGCGGTATCATCTGCAAAAGTAGCCATTGTGGTGTGATTCCCAACTGGGATATCCCTTGTGTATAGTAAATACAGGGTAGGACCTAGGACACTTCCTTGTGGTACACCGGCTTCTATTTTCTTCAATTCCGAATATTCTTGATCGTACCTTACTCTAAACAATCGGTCTTAGATGTACGATTTTAATATTTCATAGTACTGTCTGGGAAGATCCCTTTGCAGTTTGTACTCAAGTCCCTCATGCCAAACCTTGTCAAAGGCTTGAGCAACATCTAAGAAAATAGCTGAACATACTTGTTTTTCTTCTAATGCTTTTTCTATTACATCCGTTATTCTATGAACTTGGTCTATCGTGGAATGTTTATTTCTAAAGCCAAACTGATGATTTGGGATTAACCTTCTTTCTTCTATAATTTTGCTAAGTCTCTTCAGAAGCAGTTTTTCAAAAACTTTTGCCATAATTGGTATAAGCGATATTGGTCTGTAAGACGTCACTTCTGTAGGTGGCTTACCTTGCTTAGGTATGACAATAACTTCAGCAATTTTCCAATGGTGTGGGACATACCGTTGCTTAAGGCATGCATTTATTATATATTGGAGTTTTATGAAGGCTTTCAAAGGCATTTCTTTCATAACCTGAGCAGTAATTAGATCGTAACCTGGTGATTTTTTATTTGATAGTTGATGTAAACACATACTTTTTATTTCTTTTAATCTTACAATTGGTATTTCACTTTCATCTATCTTATCAACTAACTGTAAGCTATTTTCAGCCGCGTTTGTTGGGTATGGCTTAAAAACATTCGCAAGATGCTCCGCGAAAAGGTTAGCTTTTTCTTTTGGGTT
Source organism: Episyrphus balteatus (assembly GCF_945859705.1). Taxonomy (NCBI): domain Eukaryota; kingdom Metazoa; phylum Arthropoda; class Insecta; order Diptera; family Syrphidae; genus Episyrphus; species Episyrphus balteatus. Next base: position 65,622,844 of record NC_079135.1, read on the forward strand.
ACCGATCCATTTCCCATCTTGAGATTTCAAGGGAGAGTTTAGTAACTGCGGTCTTTTCAGGCGCTTGGCTGCTTTCCATAGCGAAAAATCGGTTGAAGCATCAGTCGTCAAATTCTTTAGGAATGTACTGAGTGAATCATTTTTGAATTTATAAATTTGTTTTTTAAGATTGTTGCTTATACGGTTAAACGTTGTTTTATCATCTGGAAATCTAGTATTTTGCCATTTTCTTCGAGCTCTTCTTTTCTCTATTATCAACTCTCTTATCTCTAAAGGATATTTTATTTCATTTTGTCTTCTATTAGAAAATGTTGGAGTACTTTCTTCAGCGGCCTGTTGCACATCAGCAATAAATTGTTCCACTTCATGGTCAATTTGCTCGATTGTATCCATGGGAGATCTTAAATTTATAAAACTTAAAAGCCTTTCTCTAAAATCACTCCAGTTTGTTTTCTTATTTACAAGCTTTGGATTACTTTTTTCTATTACTTCCGATTCACTTAGTGTTAGAATCACTGGAGTATGATCTGATGACAAGTCATAATTACCTTCGACACTAATGTGATTTCGTTTGATTCCTTTAGCTACGAAAAAGTCAATAAGATCTGGTATTTTGTTAGTATCGGAAGGCCAGTAAGTAGGCGACCTGGAGGAATAGAATTCGCAATTGTATTTACGGCCTGCTTGGAAAAGTCTTTTGCCTTTTGTTGATATAAGTCTTGAACCCCAATGGGTGTGTTTCGCATTGAAGTCTCCACCAACAAGAAAGTTATGCCCAAGAAGATTTAATAGATCTGTATAGTCATCTTCTGTCGGGGAGTGCCTTGGTGGGCAGTATATAGCTGCTATCTTAAACTCTTTCTTTTTCATACCAATACTAATAGTTGTTACTTGCATATTTTCATTAGTAAGCTTGGTTTCTTCATAATGTTTTAAGCTTTCTTTTATAAGAATCGCCGATCCACCTCTTGCCTTGTCAGCTGGATGTGGAGCGTGGTAACATGAATAGTTTTCTATTACATTATCTAGACTTTGCCCATTGGAGAAGTGAGTTTCGGACACCAGGCAAATATCTATATGTTCTAGATCTAAAAAGATTTTTAATTCGGATAAGTGTTGTAAAAGACCGTTTGCATTCCATGTAGCGATTTTAAGTGTTCTGTCCATCATTGTTTTTTAATAGCGACTTTTTCGCTTAACTGTTTGATATTCAAATCCTGTTTATCAATTCTTTGAAGAATGAGGTGTAGCATTTCTTTTATGGAAGTCTCTTCATTCTTCCGCACATTTTTTAGAATCTGAGAATAGGCTTTATTTTCATCGCTTTTACTTTGAACAGCTTTTTTAGGCGGTTCATTCTTAGTATTGTTTTCAGCAGTTAAATCGGTATTTACTGTGTTTCTGGGTTTGTCTCTAGCAGATGTATTTTTGCTTCTGAACTCTTGGAATTTTTTGGCAACTGGGCAGCCTCTATAGCTTGCCGGGTGATTACCCTGGCAGTTCACACATTTTGCTTTCTGATCTTTGCTCATCGGACAATTTTTAGTTGCATGTTTTCCTTCGCACTTTACACAAGCAAACTCGCGGTTGCAGTATTTTTGGGTATGACCAAAAGCTTGGCAACGTTTGCACTGCGGAACAACTTTAGATTTTCGGAGTGGTTCAATTTTAACAGCTATGCCCAAGATTGATCTTATTTTATAAATCTCCTTGACACTTTGTTTACTATCAAAAGTTAGCATGAATAAAGGTAGTAACCTCTTACTTGTCGTCGATTCTCCAGAGGAGTTTTTTATTGTCTCATTCTTAAATAGATTGACTGCATCTAGAGCTTGGAAGCCTTTTTGTACAAGATCTTCCACTACTTCCTCGGGAGAGCACGAGGAATGAAGACCTCTGGCTATTACTTTTATTGGCCTTGTAGCTTTGTTCTCGTATGAGTGCCATTGAATTTTGTGTTTGCTCAGTTCTTCAGTGACAGATCTATACTCGTCGGCTTCTTCGACTATGACTTTCCAGTTGTCTTTGTTGTACGATGTGTATTTGCAAGCTTTTTTAGTACATTTTTCTATTATTTTCTTGAGATCTCCAAAAATTGGAAATCCTGAGATCATAATTGGTGGTGGTGTAATTTTTTTGCTGCCTTTAGCGTGAGATTTTGATTTAGCATCAGCTACCGCATTATTCACTTTTTTAGTTTCTGTAATCAACTCTTTATTATTTACAGCTTCAGAGCTTTTCTGATTTCTTAAACAAATCTCGGGACTACCTGTTGCTTTACGTTTCTTTGTGATACGCTTATTTTTCTTTTTCTCAGTTTCGAACAAGAGTTCTTCTTCATCAGTTTGATATTCAGGTTCCATATATCTTGGACTTAACTGAAGCGTGGACTCTGCATCTTTCTTGCTAAGCAAAGAAACTTTCTCTTCGAGTTTTTTCACTTGTAGCTGAAGACTTTGAACTAGAACTTCAAGTTGTTTTCTTGTCGCTATTTCAATTTGCCATTCATCAAAGTAGTTTTTTGATTGGTCTTTCTCTTTTTCTTCGATGGAACTCTGTTGATCTGTGATGTCGATCTCTTCATTGATCTTGGTTCCTTTTTCGCTGATGTTTTTAACATCTGTAGTATTGTTTGAGGTTGTCGATGATGTAACCCCTGAAGTTAATTTGTTTGGGGGAGTTCTTTGCATCTTTGAACTCCGTCTCTCAATATTTTTAAGCAATAATTGGTCCTCCCCAGAATCCATAGGACCGACCTCGTAAGAGAGTGGATTTACCAGTTTCACTGGAGTGCCACCTGGGGTATTTAATCTAGTCGTTTTGTTCATTGCCATAATTTTTTTAACTTAGTATTCGTACTATAAATAGAAGTACTATGGAAGAAGTTCAGTTACTTCTATCCATAGTTTATATTCAGCCGCCCCACAGGGTACAGACGCTGACCAGTGTGCCGCACAATATGTGTCAGACGCTCTTGGATTTAATTGTGAGCTGGTGCATTCAGAGCGATATTTCTGTTCTTTTGCTCCTAGTTCCTGAAAAGATAACTCAGGTGACTCAGCTCGTGGATCGAATGGATCCAACGCTCGTCGTTAGTTGGATATCCAGCGGGCACCGCGAGGAGGTGACGATGCGATTTTGCCACGACAAAATTTGATTTTTCAAAAAAAAATTTTGAAAATTTTTTTAAAAATCCAAAAATTATTTTTTTCAAAATTTTATTTTTGGCTTATATTTAAATTGTATAAATGCTTTTGTATAAAAAATTTCGTTGAAATACAATAAGTAGTTTTGCAGAAAATCCGATTTGAAAAAAGCGGTCCTATGGCAGGTACCGTTAATAATGATTTTCAAAAAAAAATTTTTTCTTCAAAAGATAGATCTTGTTTAAAAACTATTATTTGAATTTTTTTAACAAAATCGTTGGAGCCGTTTTCGTGAAATTAAACTTTTCCGAAATTTTTGTATGACAGGTACCGTTATTTTTGGTCCAAAAAAATTAATTCCAAAAACCCCTCTGGAGAGTCTCCAAAAACTGCTACATAGCAAGTTTGAAGTCAATCGGTCCATCCGTTTAGGCTCTAGTTCCTTATACAGACAGACAGACAGACTGACAGACTGACAGACTGACAGACTGACAGACTGACAGACTGACAGACTGACAGACTGACAGACTGACAGACTGACAGACTGACAGACTGACAGACTGACAGACTGACAGACTGACAGACTGACAGACTGACAGACTGACAGACTGACAGACTGACAGACTTAAAGACTGACAGACTGACAGACTGACAGACTGACAGACTGACAGACTGACAGACTGACAGACTGACAGACTGACAGACTGACAGACTGACAGACTGACAGACTGACAGACTGACAGACTGACAGACTGACAGACTGACAGACTGACAGACTGACAGACTGACAGACTGACAGACTGACAGACTGACAGACTGACAGACTGACAGACTGACAGACTGACAGACTGACAGACTGACAGACTGACAGACTGACAGACTGACAGACTGACAGACTGACAGACTGACAGACTGACAGACTGACAGACTGACAGACTGACAGACTGACAGACTGACAGACTGACAGACAGACGGACAGACGGACTTCCGGGACCCACTTTTTTCGCATTGTCTATCATCGTAATGTCATGGAAAAATGTTATCTCAACTTTTTTTTTTTGTACGAATGCATAACTTGATAAATAGTACCTATATCGCAAGTAAAAATCGAGGTTTTAATCAAAACCAACATTACGATGATGAAGAAGATCAAAAAAGTGGTTTTCGTCATGCCGTCCGTGTCGGTCTGTGCGTCCATCTATACATCGAGCTAGGGCCTAAACGGATGGATGGATTTGCTTGAAACTTGGTACAGATGATTTGTACGTAATTCCCTAGACCCTTTTTTTTTATTTTTTTAATATCTCCATTTTAACGCATACCTCCCATATAACGTTTTCCCATATGCAAATTTCTCGAAAACGGCTCTAACGATTCTGATCAAATTTGGTGTGCGGAATACTCTTATTGATTCTAACAAAACTGCGTTTTTAGTTTTTCTCAAAAAATGCGGAGAACGGAAATTTGGCGTTGCCGTTTTTCAAAAATTGACATATTTTTTAAATTTATATATTTTATCAAAGCATTAGTTATTTTATTTAAAATTTACAGAGATCATTGAGTATAAAATGTTAAAAAAAAAATATTTTTGAAAACATTTTTAAAAAAAGAAATTTTTAATTTAACCCTTAAACCACTGACATTAAAATATAAGATATTTTATTGTAGGAATTTTGATTCTTATATGATTTTAGGCTGAAAAATACGAATATGAAGTCCGTTTATCCAAAAAATGTCACCTGGAAGCGCCAGGTGGAAAAAACGGAAGACCGTCTGTAGACGGTCTTAGTGGTTAACTACTAAGAAAATATGACAATTAACAAATGATTCAAATCCAAAATAAATGTTTTATTCATTTCAAAATTACAAATTATTTTCTAAGAAATGTTATAAAAAGCTCTTTAATCTTGAAAAAAACACTAATGCTTATTGCATTTGGTACAAAATGTGTGTTTTGGACATTTTATACAATGTACAAATTTTTTTCGTTCCCCATCTTACCCCACATCACCTTTCTTTACAAGTTAAAACTTGTCGTTGAACGATATAATATTTTGTGAATTTGCTCAAATTTGTTTTTTGATAAACAGTCAGATATAAGCCGAAACCCATATTCGCTCCAATGCTTCGATGTTGCAATAAGGAAAAATCGACATACTAATCAAAACTCAAATATACCTTCGGAGTCCGTGTTTATCAACCTGGAATTTTGTTAAGACTTTTTTTTTATATCATCCCGAATTGTTACGAGGGATATCAAATCTATTAGACCGTGTCGGTGGAGAAATATGAGAAAAACTTAAAAGGTTTTGAAGTTTTTTTTTTATTTCAGGCGGAAAATCAGCTTTCCCCCTAAACGTAACTTCATTCCTCCATTGAAGCGACCAGCTGATGTCATAATTGAAAAGCTTGAACCTTCTTCGGCAGGCAACGATGACCGAGCAATATTTTTGACTCAACCGGCGTTGCCACATCTTGTTGTTACTCTTGCACATGCATATTTTCTTATGTGTGCAATACTAACCAGCTCCATATAAGCCACCAGCTGATGGCATAGTTGAGGGTCCTGAAGCTTCTTCAGTAGTTAACGGGGACGGAGTCCTTTTTCGGCTCAAACAGAGTTGCCACATCTGGTTGTTGCTCTGATAAAGTAAGCTCGATTAGAGCTTCATCGTGTGTAACTTTTTTTTACAACTCCTCTTGACACTTGTGGTAATGCGTCAATCAAATTCAAGCTGAGGTTGCTCACATTCTAAGACAAATTAACAGCACAAATGACGAAGTGTCTTTGAGCTGCAAGCAGTCACGAATAATTCCTGTCTTCAGGTGGAAGCTCATCACAACTATAGTCCAAATCTCCAATGTGTTTTTTGAAAACTTTGTTATAATCTTCGAATTCACATCTGCAATTTTTTCATCATTGAAGGCAGATAGATTTACTTTTTTCCACCTATCACAAGCCTTGTTTCTATCACTCCGACGAGACATTATTATTTACTGCAAAAAAAGCATAAAAACTTTTGATTCTGGTAAACAAAACAAAATAACACTGACAAAATAACTAAGAACCAATAAGACTTTGGTGGATAATTTTGGACAATTTTTCATTTCTTAGCCACTAAGACCGTCTACAGACGGTCTTCACAAAAATTCGATTTTCACAAAAATTTTGTGTTTCACAAATCAAATAAAAACAATATAGGAAAATATTATACCTCATTATTTACCAAAAAATTCCCGTGTTGATTGAACTATTGGAAAATATTTTATTTAATAATTTAATTTGACCAAATTTTCTAATTAATTTTTACACCTTTTCGCATCAAATTCTTGATAGAATTGACTATATCTATAGAAATATTCTACCCATAGGCTTCAAACTGGTACTGTTGTAGAGATAAATTCAATCTGCATAAAACTTCTTTCGAGGTGGGAGCGGAAAAATTATTCAGTTATAAGACAATTGGATTTAAGCGAAGACCATCTGTAGACGGTCTTAGGGGTTTAAGGGTTAATTTTCAAACTTTTGATTTTTTTCTACAAAATCTTAAATTTCCAATAGATATTTAAGATAAAGATACTGTGAACTACAAGAGCAAGTACGTGCGACCCAGTCGTGCATTTTATTTATTTAGGTTAAGGTAAGACTTTTTCATGAAAATTATAGTGAAATCGCGAAAATAAAATTAAAATTAAATTTTTACTTTTTTAAGTGAAATCGATCAAGGAGCGTTGTTAAAGTGGTGACTTAGGTCAAACTAAATTGTTTTTGCTGTTGAAATTGACAAATGATCTAGTAAATTTACTACTAGAACTAGAGAATTAGTTTTTTATTTGAAAAAAAAAAATTTTTAATTCACTCAGTTTGTTTATTTTTTTAAATTACTTTCAGTAGTCTTTTTTATGAAAAAAAAAACTTTTTTTTTAGAAAATAAACTGGGCTTTAATAATAACCGAGGTGTTTTTTTTGACTTAAATTATATGAAAGTGTAAAAAACAACTTAAAAAACCAAGAAAATTGGGTTTGATGCAAAATTGCGGAGAAATGGTTGTCAGCAGAAAAAAAGTTTTGGGACAAACTAAAACTAATAAATTCTTGATTGGTTGTAAAAATAATCTTTCGAATCCGACGTAGTTTGAAAAAAATAAAACTCGAAAACGAGACGAAAACGAGAAAATTGTCACTCAAGTTTTTCAACTTAAAACTACCTCAGGAATCCATGGTTATTAGATATTTGAGCGGTGACTGTGGGACACCCTGTGTAAGCAAAGTTTCTTAAATGTGCAAATTAATAATAAATTCGTATATTATGGCTTAAAAATGTTTAAAGTTCGCTTAAAGTTAAGCTGATAATGTTTATTGCATTGTTTGTATATTGCAAGGCGAATATTGTTTAAATATTTCCTCAAAATAAAGGACTTTATATCAACAGCATTTCGTAGCAAGTATGAAAATGTCGATGGATCACACACAAAATTCAAATGCAGGGCATATAAATTGGTCTTCTAGAGTACAGAGGTACCTAGACGAATTTCGTCTAGGTAAGTTTTCATTGATAATTTTTTTTCTAAAACCTCAGCTTTGTACTTATAATTTTGAATCTCGTTTTGATTAGGTCTCAGATCTGTCTGAACTAGTCGAAAGAACTATAAAATCTAGTTTTCTTTTTTTTCATTGTGTCATGTTTCACTATTGTTAGCTACCCCTGACTGTCATGGTGGATATATCAACGCAATTGAAAGTCACACATTGAAAACGCTCAACAATAAAGAAAAAAAAAAACAAACATGACACAATAGCAAAGAAATAAATTAAACCAATTTTTTCACGTACTAAAGCTCTCGGCGAGTCGGTGTATTTGAAAGGCATAGACTTTTAGTCGTTGCAATGACGTCAGGCTGACATTAAATATGTACGCCTTGCAAGATGATCACAGTTGGATTCCTAATATGCGTTTCGAACAGTCAATTTGTAAATAGATACATATATGTACAATGTACATACTTACTCACTAAATAAATTTAGTAAGACAAGATTGAGGCTGATGCGGTTTCCTGTATGGATGAACAATTTGTTCTTATAGTTTGTATTTTCTTTTTAAGACTAAATACGTTCTTTCCTTGAGATGCAATTAGTTATTTAACTCAATCGAATCGATTACGTTGATACTAGTTCAAGTATAGGTAGTTATAAAAAGTTTAAAAAATAAATCCTTCAGGAAAAGTAAGTAGGTACATAAAAGGTACAAAGCGGTCGAACGTTCTTACTGTTATGTATTTGGTTTTTTTTATACTTTTTAAGTTCTTAATTTGAGAAAATAATTTTAGGAAAATTAAAAAAATACAAAAATAGTTTTTCTAATGGAATTACCATTAAATTTTTATTTATAATATTAAACAATGTTATTTTAAAGTGACTATATTCTGTATATAAAAAACATGTTGACCAAAACTAGTTCCAAAATGACTTCTTAAATGCACTTTCTTTCTTAGTCAAAATATTTTGTTAAAGAATCATTCTATTAACGATCATATTAAAATAAATTAAAATTTTATATTGAAACTAGCTGACCCGGCGGACTTCGTTCCACCTTTTCTAGTATTTATTTCCAATTTTAGTCATCTCCCCAAAGCCTGAATAATTCAAACTTGTCGATGCGACATTCGAAATGAGATAATTTGCGTAATTATCTCATTTGGGCTCTAGTGAAAACAGGCTATTAAACAGCTTATATCTTGAGTTCTATCTATCGCACCGTTAAGATTGATATATTCAAGCTGAGGATAAATGACAGAGCCTAAGTGCTTATATTCAGAAAGTGAATTTGTGCTTATTTAGCCTTATCACATTGATTGGAAAACTCGCGTTATTTAACCCCCCGAAAACCATATCAATCCGCGATTTAAAGCTGCCAGACTTTTGAATTTGTTAATAAAGCCCATAAGGCTATAAAACTGCATACTCACATTTCTATTATACATCAACCACATTATAAATCAACCACCAACCAATAGCAAAATTTGTCAAATTAAACCCGAAAAAATACGCTCCTACTTGAGTATTGAGTCTGCCTGATACGGGCTTTACAAAGTCAAGTTGTCGTGAGCCGGGCTATACCCTTCCCCGTTTTCCACTAAATGTGATTTATTTGACATCACAATGATGAAACATTCATATTTTTCGACAGAAAAAAACAAAAAAAAAAACATATAAAAAATGTTTCACAATAATAAAACACTTTGATTTTCAACAACAAATTGCGATTAAAAAACATTGGTTGGTCTTAGAATGTTTAAAATTAAGAATTATATGTATTTTTCAATAGTGAATTATAAAAAAATTTAAAAAAAGGTTTTCTCAGAAATAAAAAAAAAGTTAATGGCGGACCAACCTTACCATTTATGTGTATGAAAAATAGATGTTGGCCGATTCTCAGACCTACCCGATATGTGTACAAAATTTCATATAAATCGGTCCAGCCGTTTCGGAGGAGTTTGATAACAAACACTGCGACACGAGATTTTTATATATTAGAAGATGAATAACAAATACTTTCCGAAGTTTTTAATTAAGTTTTATTTATCGTGTTTTCAAAGAATTAATTATGTCATATACAGGCGTTGATATAAAATCCAAAATATTATGTGGACATTTTTTCCAATATCTTTTACACTGTGACTGTTGACCATTAAACTCGGCTTTATAGTAAGCATTTGATAATTGTTCATCTTTTGATGAGCTTGGTCTGTAAATAGAAAATAAATAAAGCATTAAATTAAAGATATAACTGTGTGTTGTTATTTATTTATGAAATTTATATTTTTATAAAATGAATCATTTTTTTTTTTTTAAACCTTAACTTGATGGTCATTTATGATAAATTTAATAGCAAACATTTTTTAAAAAGGATTCGATGATTTAACTGAAAATAGTAAGGACTTTATGTACCTACATATTTTTAAAAACCCTAAAATTGATATTTTTGAAATTTTGTCTTAATTTATAAATTAAAGTTCCTAAAACGTTTTTGTGCAAACATTTTCGTAAAATCGGTTAAATGGTTTACGAGAATATCATAAATCTAAAAAACAGGTAATAAATTGTTCAAAAAATACTATACAAATATTAAAATCGATTGAGTTGTTTTTGAGAAAAACAATATTTTCCATTTGGTAATATGGCTAATGTCTTTATTTTATTTTTTACGAATCTTAAGCTTAGCATATACATTAGGGTGGGTCAAAAAATCGAAATCCTTTTTTTGATTTGGTACTCCGAAAAATTTCAAGGCACCTCTAGAATATACACACCAAATATCAGCTCTTAATATTAATGGGAAGGTCCTCCGCTTTGCAATTTTCCATTTTTAAATCAAGCTTCTACTAAAAAAATTATTTTTTTAAAAATCGACTTTTTAGCTAATTTTTTTACATATTCTTGTAGGAAATTGAACGCTCTATATACTTTATATATTTTTTTCGTTTATCTAACCATTTAATAGATATTTGAGGTCCAAAAATCGAGAAAATCTTTAAAAATTCGTTTTTTGTTCTTAATTGTGTAACAAATTGAAAAATTATAATAATCAAACGCACAAGACATATTCTTGTAGGAAATAGATTGTTCCACAAATAAGGTCTTATTAACTTTTTTCATTAATCTAACCATTATAAAGATATTCGAGGTCAAATTAAAAAAAAAAATATAAAAACATTTTTTACTTTTCAAAATTTTCTAATTCGCTGAAAATTCATTATTTTCAAATTAGCAAGATATATTCTTGTAGGGGCTTAAACGTTCTACAAAAAATTCCTTGGGATCAAATTGATTGCTTTAACCGTTTAAAAGATAATCTTGTAAAAAGTGGTTTTATGCTCATTTGGGTTCTATAAGAAATACATTTCGTATTTTTTTTTTTTTCTACAAAAATTGTAATCCCTAAAACTTATTTAGGATTTATTTAGAATGTGTAAGTAAACTAACTTATTACTTGTTAATTTTCAGTTAAATAAACAAAAAATTTAAATCCTCTCATTAAAAATATGTACATACGTTTCACATCATTATTGGTTCAAATATATCAATAATATTTCCAGTTTTCTATACAGCATTTTTTTATGATTGATAATGTTTTAAAATAGCAAGAAAATTTTCATGTGTCAGTTAAAACAAGTTTTCAATCAATAGAAAAATTCGAAGTACTCGTAGTTTACTTGAAACTTTGTCGCAATTCTACTGCTGCTTTAAAAAAGTACACATACGCCCGAGTGTACCATATTGTATTGTATCTTACGGCAACTTTTTAACCAAATTTTAACTGTTTTTTCGAAGTCCAATAAAAGCATTTCTGGTTGTTTTTTTGCATCCACACAGGATATTTTACATACATATGTTGTATAACGCATATCCCCCGGTCTTGGATGAATTTTTATAAGTTTTCTGATTCTACCCGTTATTTTTTCTTAAAGTACGGATCACACCAAGTAGTTGCGACTGTCTGGTTTCCCAATTCTTTTTTCAAACTGGTAATCGCTACCTGCGACCAAAATTTGAAAATGAATTTTTCTACCGCTGGTAATTCAGTCGATATAACTGAAGTAAAGAAATAAGTAAAATTTCTCATTATTTTATAATAAAATCAATTTAATAATCAATAAATTAACTGCAATAAGGCAGCTTATTTGCTATTGAAATGTAAAAAAGAGGCATTTAACACATAATTTTGGTTAGCTTGAAGATTAGCCTAATCCTTTTTTTTTCAAGGAATTACTCCACTTTCAATACTCGTCGATTTTTTGGTTCTTCAATTTTCTGCTGGAAACTTGTAAAGTCTAATTCGTGCTCTATACAATTTAATTTAGATTTTCTAATACTGCCAAATTGTCGAACTATCGGTAGTTAAAACTAATATTGAGGTTATATTGGGGTATTATTGGTGTCAAGGGATTAGACAAATCTGATAATCACGGTTTTAGCTGATACCGATATATTTTTCGGTGGTGGTTTATGAAGTGTGTTTATAGTAATTATTGATGCAACATCGTTAAAAAAAACATCGATGTTTGAATACATTGATGTTTTATTTTCAAAAAAAACATCGGTTCTATCTTCGATACATCGATGTTTTCCCGATGTATTTTTGTTGGACATAAATACGATCTACTGTATCTAAAGAACAAAATATTTATGTCTTATCTGTTTAAAACCCAAAAACCTAAGTTGAATTCAATTTTTAGGTACCACAAAACAGACAAATTTATCAACAAAATGAAACATATTTTCTTAATACGATTTTCGTTTTTATTTATATATAAATACCATCAATTCTAATCAAACGGAATCATTTTTTTTTAACGTTCAGAGCTCTGAACGGGACTCACAAGCATGTTAATAATGGTCGCCAGAGGCGTACACACCATTGGGCCAAGCGGGCGGTGCCCCTGGAGACAATGCAGAGAAGGAAACTGTTATTATAAATAAGTAGAAAAAATATTACCTCAGGGACCTCAAAAAATGCTACTAAAATAATCTAAGCGACCAACAAATAATACTTCTGGGGCCCCCAAAAAAAAGAGAAAGGCGTATAAATATCCTTTTTAAAAAAATGTCTATATCGAAATGGCCCCTTTAAATTAAAATTGTCCCGGGGCCCCGGCAACTCAACGTACGCCTCTGATGGTCGCGTTCTGATTTCTGAACACACAGAAACAGTCCTTTGAATGAAAACATTAAAAAAACTTTGGAGCTTTGAACACTAGACAAAAAGGATTGAGTTTGAAAGTTCAAGTTCTGTTATTATGCAAAAAAAGAAAAACGAGTAACAAAATGAACGATGTCGATGTTTTCTAGATTTAACGTCGATGTATCGGCTTAAGAAACATCGATGTTGCATCCCTAATAGTAATGCTTTGAAATTTACATTATGTACATCTTTGCTGAATTGTTGGTAAATCAAAAATCAAAAGAACTGATGAACTCATATAACTGGGGTTAAAATGTGATAGAGAAAGATGATTGTAGCATTAAAAAGTCATTGGAAGCAAAAAAAAAAAAAAACAAAAAGCTTTCGTTGGCCTGTTTAAGCGTATAACAAGCAATCATGACCAAGGTCAGAAATTATTTTCAAAGTCCTTTTTATTATCAAAATTAATTTAATAAATAATTAAGTTTAGTACTTAATAAAAATCACCAAAATAAATAATAATAATAATATTACTTACGCAAATATAATGTGCATAACAGATCCTAAAAATCCATTAATTTCTCCAATTCCAGAAGCGTTTGTTTCACAAATCAGTCGGAGCAAACAACCTTGACCATTATATCCATGCCTTATCAACAAAATAAATACAAAAATTAAAGCTGATAATAAAATAAAACTTTAAACTCATTCTTCATTAAAATTATGTTTAATATGGACATTTGAGATTTAAAATTGACAAACCGTGATTTAAAAAAAAATATAGATTATATAGATTAAATAAAATTAAATTTATAGGTTCGTGTGCATTTGTAGGTACATATTATTTTCTGCTATATATTGTTATGTTGTCAACTCACATTTCCAGTCTTTGTTTCAGCATGCTGTAGAAAGTCCTTCTTGATAGCAATGATCTTCTCTCGCGATTTATATCATTTTCACTTTCGTTTTCTTCAGCGATTGTTGCGTTTAAAGTTAGGGATGCATTATTTGAGCTGCTTATTGAATCATTACTAGCTTCTGTTATTTCTATCACATTCTCCTCAATGACGTTATGATCAGTCAATTTATCAGATTTAACATTTTTTTGAGTATTTTGTTTTGTTGTTTTGAGTTTCATGTGTTTTACATTTTTTGTAGCATTAGTTTCCATAAGATATTCATCACGATTTGAATCTTTAATACGACGAGTATCTCCAAATTCCAAATACTAAAATTGAAAAAAAAAAACCTTAATATAATTTAATATAGGTAGATATTTAATCTCTAACTTATTAAAAAGTAACTTTTTTTTAACATTTTTCTAAAGGAGAGGGAGGTGATTGTGATTTATTTAACTGAACACGTTTCATGATTTGGTTTTAAAATAAGCTTTAACAAAAAAAATTAAATTTAACAAAAACTGTTTTCGTTTTTTTTTTTTTTTCATTTATTTGATATTTTGGTGTAGCCTAGTATAAATAGATTTTGTTCAAGGACAAAATTGTAACAAGCTGATTTTTTTAGGTGAGCTAGTTTTGCCTAAAATTGAGCTTACAATTGAGAAATTACAAAATTTCAAAATTTTTCATGTGTTATTTAAATTAAATAAAAATAATAACAATTTAACATAAATGAAAGTTGTAATACATTAAATCAAATTAAAAAAAATACAAATTAGAAATATGTATACAAATATCTACATCGTCTTTTTTTTGGTTTAAAATTTTAAAATAATTAAAAATCCACTTACCGCTGGCAGCTGCCAGTTCACCGGCAAATTGTAATTCGCCTCAAAATTGTATGAAATAAAAACATTCCTATGTGGTCCAAGATCCAAGGGAACGGCAAGTGCAGCGAATATCTATTAGTATGAGACCAAAGTTGTTGGTTCTTTGCATTCCGAACTTTCAATTTATAAAAAAAACATAATTTCACAATTTATTGAACTTACACCATAGGCACTGTTAGAAGGAAAGAAAATCGCACTCTTCACGACCGTAATACAAGACACTATTACAATTCCAATATACAACATTTCGGTTGTTTGTATTCCTTTAACACTTTAATGCATAAATTTCAAAATTCTATATTATTGAACCTTATCTGTTTGAATGACATTAACGAAATGCTTTAACCGGCAAAGTTAAACCATACACAAACAGCAAGAGAATTTAAAAGCAGGCAACTGTGACAAAGCTATTTAATTAGAACATCTCCCAAAATTGTTAAAATAAATAAAACTTCTTTTTCTTTGCCCTACATTGTGGCTGAAGATGTTGAACTTTTTGTGGGACAGTTTTAACAAGTCTTTGGTTTAAGTTTGATGGAATGTTTAAGTTGTTTAAATGTTAAACTAGTTTGATTGTGAATGTGTTATGCAATTTATCGAGAGCGGTGTATTCATCATTATGCAAGGGCGGAAGCAGTCTTCTAGAATACTGATTTCAAGAAAGTGGTGGTTCAAAAAACGCTTCAATTTGGAGTAATTGCTAATTTGGGGAAATAACTTGATCGAACCTAAGAAAAATTGAACTTTAATGAAAAAATCAAGCAACAAATTACTGACAGTAATTAAGTTTAATTCTCTAAAACACAAAAATACGTAGTCATTTGAATAATTGAATAGATAAAAAGGAGAATAAGGGTTTTTGACGTTCACGGCCATAAATAAAATTGTATCAAATGAAAGAACTATATCTTAGGAAAAACTTTAAATATGAACGTTTCACTGTATTACAATAAGAAAATGTAAGATATTGCAAGATTAGTTCTGTTAATGCATCTTGCAATGTGTGAAGAACAAATCGAATTATATTTGTATTTTAAATATACCTACATAAAGATGATGCTCTGTCATTTTCCTTGAGCCTGATTCGAACTAACAAAAACTTGAAGGAAAAACTCTCAAAACAGACTGAAAATTGTTGCTTCAAAAAGTTTCTAGTTTGTGTTCTATTGATTGCATATTCAAGATAAATGTCTTCAAACAAGGAAAATTTTACCTATTTTAAATGTTTTTTTTTAACAAAACATTAATTTTTGACGAGTTTAATTTGGAAAAAAGAGCCTAGGTATGTTTCAATCAAAAAAGCTACCAAAAAATATTTGATTTTTGAAAAGATTGGAATGCAGTTAGATTAAAACATTTTATGTAAGTCAATGTAGAAAAACTACATATTTATTTGAGAAAATATTGAGAAAACTTGAAAAAAAAAAACAAAACAAAAAAACGATGTGATAGAATTTTTCTGACTTTGGATTCGAGCTCAGGACATGTTAGTTTAACAAAAACCCTGTTGACCAGTGTAATCGAATAGGGCAGAAAAATCTAACGGTCTTAGTATTGAATATCAAAATATTTAAAAACGATTTCAATTTTATTCAATTAATTTTATTCACGGAAAATTCGATCTCAAAAGTCGTTTTTTTTTATTTTTTCATATCTGGAATAACAGTGTAGTTTTTCTACATAGCCTTAAATTAAATGTTTTAATCTAAAATATCTATTTTTTGAAACGTCTTCAAGACATCTTTGATTGAATTTTAAAATATTATAAAAATAAAGGAAGCTTATCCCTTTATATGTAAAGAAAGTATGTAAAGAAAGTAAAATTAATATCATGTAAACATTTGCCTTGAATAATTATAAAACAAGTATGTAGCTATTTAAAAAAAAAATCAATATTTTTTTTAATCATTTATTTCGACATTTAGAAATCGAAATAAAAAGTTTGAAATGCTGTTTTCAAGTACAAAAATGCGAAAATTCAAACAACAAACAGTAAATTATATGGGGAAAGTGGGGGCAAGACCGCCTATGGGGGCAAGACCGTTTTTGTACTATTGTATGAAAAAAAGTAAAACTGGCAACACTTGCAATATAAAATAGGTGCCTTTTGGTATGATCGATCACGTCTGTAAGTTTTAGCAAGTTCAGTTGAGATGCCTAAGAGTTACGGTATAAATTTTGTGATTTTTCATCATTTTGTTATAGTTCATACATAGTTTATAGTTTTTATAAACAGAAAGTGATTATTTAAAAGTATTTTCTGTGAAAGAAAGAGTCATAAAAATAAATTTAAAAAAAATAATCCAGAACATCAGATATGATAAGACTGCCCATGGGCGAAATTGGATTCTCTGGTAGCTTAAAAAAGTGAAAAAAGAAGTTCACCGTTAAATCTTCTAAAAAGCTAATAAGCGACGCACGGGCGCCAAATAATACTGTAATTGATGATTCTGAGGAAGAGGACTTTGCAGACTGTATTCTTGTATGAGTAGCTACTGAGTAAAAGAAAAAACACGCCTTATACTACTTACTAATAGTAATCCTACATATTTTCAAGAAAACCAAACTTACAAAATAAACTGTCAATAAAATACATACTTGTAACGCAATATCTATGAAATATTTTGTAGTAGGTATTTCGATAAAAAAGTATTTAAAAATTAAGTCATTAAAGATAGGATTTACAAGCTTCGTATGTTGTTTTGTTGGTTTATTAAGGTTGTAATTACAACCGAAAGGTCGAAGAAAAATTATGGTAAAGAACGAATTTGACTTCAAGACTACGTATGTATAGGAGTTCAAATTATACTGATTAAGAAGTCTGCCTACTGTCGATACTAACCGATAATTTACTTTGAATTTCAAGGCAATAGAGTAGCAAAGCAAACTTGTTCATTCGCCGATACTTAATGGTTCAAGTGTGCACAGTGCGCACTAGGCCGGAGCGACATTGTATGGGAAAAAAATAAAATTGAAAAATAAAAAACATACATAACATAAAAGTATTAAAAGATTTTTTTTTTATTTTTAAAATGACCGCTAGGGGTCGCGCATACCTATATTGAAAATTGAAAAACAAAGAACAAAAAGTCTTTTAAAAGACATATTTTGCATTTTTTGAATTTTGTTTAGTTAATTAATGGATTTATTCTTCTTTTAAAAGCCCCCATTGGTTATTTCTCATTGCAATTAAAGCTCTAAAAAATATGCCTAAAAAACAAACGATAGATCAGGACTAACAGAATAAAAAACATTTTTTACTTTTTTTAGTTGAACTTTTTTTAAATATATTTTTTCAAATTATTTCCTTAATTTATTTTATATAATCCTTTTAAGTATCAACTCTGCACCGAAAAAAAAATACAAATACAAGAAAACATACTTTTTTGCATTGCAATGCGTCACCCCTAGCGGTGAGAAAAATTAAAAAAAAAAATCATTTAGGTAGGTAATTATAGTTTTAGGACTATAATGCTATATGACTATTTTGCGGGGGGTATAATTTTGAATTTCCAAAAAATTAAACTTCGCTCCGGCCTAGTGCGCACTCCCATATATTTTCATACCTTAAACTTAAGTGGAGTCCACTTATTTTAAGCGGCAATCGTTTTGTTTTAAGTTGGGATTTAAGGTGCCCTTTTTTCTCCGCGAAGGCCTCCATCCCTGATGGGGTGTCGCATGCATGACATATTGCTAACAATATTTGTATTTATTTATGTTATATAAATATAATTTTTGGTAGCATAAATACACGTTTAAGTTAAGTTTTTATTGAAAGAAAAAAAAAAAACTAGCACACCGATATAAAACTGTCTTATATTTTTTTATTTTTTATCAAAGTAGAACAGTTATTTTATTTAAAAAACTTTCTGGGCAACCATGTTCATAGGAACTGCAATTATGTTTGAAGCCAAGTTCTTCTGCTTTATACAAAGCTTGTGGAATATTTTCGTTCTCCGACGACGTTGGCCTGCAAATAAGAATTTTATCATTTAATTGTTTAATAATTTCATTTCCCATTTTATTGCATTTTTATTATTCCCGAATGCAGGAAAGCTTAATCACCTACATAAAAAGAACATGTAAAATGCTTCCTAAAACCCCATTGGATTCATAGATACTCGATTCAGCAACTTCACAAATCGTCCGCAAAAGACAATCGCTTCCATTTAATCCAAAGTGTTCCATGTAACCTATTACGCTTCTATAAAAGTTTGTTCTAGTGTACAATGAACGCTGATGCCGAGCACTTTCAATGTTCGTAACACCATTACTAATATCACTAAACATTCCATTTAAATTCCACTAAAATTTTAATATTTTCAATTGTTTTTCCATTGATAAATTCATTTACACAAATTTACCTTTTTTATTAGATTATAGTGTGTGTCGTTTGGAGGCAATCCATAATTGGTTTCTAAGTTGAATGCAACGTAAATATTTCGATCTGGTAGATCCACAGGAATTGCTACAGCAGCTAAATACTAATAGGAATAAACTAAATTCTCAAGTCCTTCTATTTAATTTATAGCACATATTGCACCACTTACGCCAAATGAATTTCCATTTGTAAATGCAAGTGTCCGTTTCGAACGAATGCAATGGTTGCCGCGAAAAATACAGCATATAGAAAGAAAGGCTAACACGAAAAGATTGAATTGTATTTTTATGAAAGATAACTCCATTCTTTAACATAGTTTGTGGAAGACTAAAGTAAAAATTATTGCTTGTGCATTGTGTATAGGTAACAAGCATTTGCAATAAGTGAACATTTAGCATAATTACGTTAAGACACAAGATCATGGACCAATAGTTAACAAATGCAAAAATATATACAATATATGTGGATATAGCTCAGTATAGAATAAAAGAGGAATCACTTATCTTCTAAGAAAATCATAATCAAAATCAAGGAGGTTGGAAGTTCAAATTATAACTTTGTTTTGTAATCAAAATCTCATGCTCATTAATCAGTAGGTATAGCTTTAATTTATATCGGTTCATAAACATGCACAGCACAAATAGTCTATTCTTCAATTTCCAGCCAAACACCAAAAATAGACGAACCAGAGCCGTACGTTGAGTTCCGGGGCCCCGGGGCAAGACTAAATTTTAGGGCTCCTTTGATATTTGGTAAAAAAGTACGTATAGGTACGCCCTATTTTTTTTATCTTATTTTTTTTTGCCCCTGATGTATTATTTTTGGTCGCTAAGATTATTCAAGTAAAATTTTTTGGGGCCCTAAGATAATATATAATTTTTCTTAAAAAAAAATTTATTTTTTTGGGGTCCCTGAGGAAGGTAATATTTTTTTTTTAGATGAAATATTATGTGGCTGGCAACAAATTCATCATGTATTACTCTGAAGAATATAATTTGTCTCTCTTGTGTCCGATTCATGTCAAATATCTTATCTTTTTTCCTCGTTTTATAATAAGTGGCCTTCTCTGCATTGTCTCCATTCTGGGCCCTGGCGGATCGGGGGCCCCGGGCACCGTCCCACAGTGGTAAAAATGATCCATCTAGGTGGACATTTGGTTGAAATTTGAATGCAATTAAGAGACAAACTGGACTTTTCACAGTTATAAGGAATGATTGACAACTATGAAACCACCCAATTTATTTCATTTGAGAAAATTTCTCCAGCTTAACAGAGCAGTCTTTTCAAAGCAAAAGATGATTCCAGGACTTTGCACATAATGCAATTTTTTTTAAGATTACGTGTTTTAGCTCTGTTTGTTTTCAACCGAGTTTATTTTTTTTGAGAATTGTCAACAGTTGTCAGCACTATATGTGTATATGCAACACTTAAAGAATTTTTTGTTAACAATACCCAATAAACACTGGAGAACCATTTGATAGAATTAAGAGTCTATACAATTTTTGAAGTTCTGTAACTTTTTTTGCCCACCTTTGCCCACCTTCCGGTTTTCGTTGTCCGGACGAGTAATTCATATAGATTACACAACGGTAATATTTGAAGCCATACACAACCATAAGCGTGCTATATTGGAAATTTTCTTTGAAAATTTAATTTTTACGGAATGATTTAATTAAAATCTGGAGAGAACAAACCGCTCAAGAAAAGGATTTTGATGTTCGCAACTATGTGAATGAACAGATTATTTTTAAAAGTTTTGATAATGAGAACTTTTCAGTTTTTTGAGAAATGGGTTATATGACTTTTAAGCCCAAAGAAGAAAAAAAATTCAGACCAGTTTTATGCTGTGGTTCCCCATGAGTGTGATTTAAATTTTAGTGACACAAGTAACGGCGCATGAGCTCAAATGGATTAAGGTTATTCAAAAATATGTAGTTTTGATCATAATTATTAAGACGAATTAGAAATACATAACTTTTGGTATATAACCTAATTTTTCTCAAATCAATATTGCTTTCAAGCATTCAAAATGATTTCAAAAAGCACGATTTTGACTTTACTTCGACATTGAAAATAAAACTACAGATTCGTCAATTTTTAACCAATTTAATATTTTTTTTATCTATTAAGAAATATAGGTACCTATATATATTTTATGGTTAATGATAAAAATCGAAAGGCAGTTGAAGTTGGATTGTGTGCACAATAGGTGTCAGAAATCAATTAAAATTAAATGAAAAAAGAAAATCCGATTAAAATAGATTTTTCGAACAATTTTGTTAATTTTTTATCGAAAACTATTCGAAACTATTTCAGGTGATATCGAAGCAGAAGTAAAGTAAAGAGTTTACTGGCAGCACTAGTTTTTTTTATTAGTTATAACTTCGAAAATAAATAAAATCAATAAGATAATTTTCAAACACATGTTTCAATTCTATTTCGAGTAAATGTGAAATGTAGAAACTAGCTAATAATTATTAAAATCTGCAGAAAATAATCCTCTACAGTTAATAAACATATACTCAGTATTTGTAGTAGATAATTTACAATTTTAATGCAGTTTATGAGTAATGTCCACCTAAAAAGTCCCTTTTTACCAGTGTGCGTCCCACTTGTCCCAATGGTGTGTACACTGTTCACCCCTGAGACGAACGATCCCTGAAATGGTGGTGATGTCTTTAAAATTACTATCTTGAAATAATATCGGGAATAATACAAAATTCTGGAGACAAAGCTATTGATCTGTGAAAGACTTTTTTCAAAAGTTCCTCTAGTTCCTGAGATAGAGCTTCACAAAGTTCTGTTTAATGCACAATTTTCAAATGGACTTGACCCATCATTGTTTTGAACGCCCTAGTTATCAATTCATCATACATGATGTATCTGTAACTAATATTAACAAAACATCCCCATCTTGAATGTTAGTGATAATGTTAAATTAAATTTAATGCTTCTGTTATTTTTCATCTTATTAAAGAAGTTTCTAAATCTTTTTTCATCACAAATGATAAGAGACCTATTTGTGAAGGTGATACTTTTTAAGTTGTTAATTAACATTCCATGAAGAATATAGAAATATTTTCTTAACACCATCTTCACTTCACTTTTATTAATAATGTTCAATATTAGCGAAAACTTACTTTACAGACTAAAGCGCCATATTAGCACAAGTACTAAGTCACAAAAAAAAACTGCAAGAATTCGTGTTACTTTCTTTCAGTAACTTAAACATTTGTATCCGGAAAGATCTTGCAAGTGGCTAGTTAGTTTATATTTGCCAAAGAAAGTTAGGTACCTATTCGCAAACGTATCTTACGTTTTTTACATGATACCCTCAATATGACTGCATTTAACTGATCTCATTTTTAAAGGAACATGCGTGTTCATGATAACGGAGTTCTTGAGGTCTTATGGTCCAGTCGTCCAGTTAAGCCACAAGAATTTCATCATCTTTTATGATATTATTCCTGCTGATATTGTTTTCTATACTTTATTGGAACATGTAGTTTACTTTGCAATGCAATACAAATATCACAATTCACATAAATCAACAGTAAATCAGTTATTTGAAAAATTTAAGGTGTGCTCTTATTTGGACACCCTGTATCTAAACATGTTTTTTTTTTTTTGTTTTAGCAGTTCAATATTGCAGTACCTAGGTACTTATGTTTCAATGTAGGTCTTAGAAGTCATCTAGATAATTAACATGTTCTAGCGAATTGTTTAAAGTTCCCGGAAAGATCATCTGCAATAACCTGAAATACATTTCAGTAAATCATCTTCGGGCATGGGGGTCGTACGGCTATTAGTTGTATCTCTGCTATTAGGAAGCCTAATTGGAGGTCTTGCAATAAGTAAACGTTATTTGTTATTTCCTCGACAAGCACCAACTCGTCATCAGGTAATACAAAACAATATATTGTTCAAAAATTCTGTAATAATTCTTATTAATTTACAAAATTTAGTTCATTGCTGGAATTGGTATTCCAGTTGATCTTGAATATGAATCCTTGGTAGTGGGGTATGTCCTGAAAGCTATGTTTTACTTACCATGGAATGCGACAACCTTCAGGGAGAATCCTTTTATTCCAGAATATCAAAATTACATAAATACAGCAAAGAAGCTACAGCATAAAATATCAAGATGGAGCGTTTACGCAACTATTGAAAGTGTTATAGAGAAGTAATTACATTTGCTTTTATTTATATAAGATAGTGAAATACTGACATAACTAACCTTTTTTTTAACTAAACAAAAATCAATAAATATCTTTAAATATTTTGTCTATTTCATTTGCTTTTTGTATCAACAAAACAATTCAAAACAAATACAATATTAAAGTTCAAGTGATCTCTACTCCCAAATCAGTGTCTTGTATACTTCTAAATATCATTATCATTTAATCACTTCGCTCAAAACAAAAATAATTTTTATGATTTTATTTTTCCTTTGTTTATTTATAAAATATGATTTATTTTTTCTTTAAAAGTTACGGTTATGATGGTCGAGAGTGCCTGCTACAAGCAATTTGTGAAACCAGTACGACTAAATTCTCAAAACGAATATCTGTCTTGGGGGAACTTATGCACATATTACTCACGTAAGATTGTTAGTTATTCTAGATAACAACTGTTTAATTTTTTTTACAAATTCGCAGACCTACCTCCTCATTTGACGAATCGGAAAAGGATATTCAATTTTATTTTGCTGCCCAAAAGTCTGGAAAAGCCGGTAAATGCGAAGACTTCCATTGTCCGTTTTCAGTTTTGAAACAACTTTCGGTTATTTTTTGACAAAATTTTTCTTAATGTTTAAAAAAATGTTTAATGTATCTACCCAACACCACTGTCACTCATTAAAAAAATTAACTTGATTAAGTAATGCTTCTACATCTATTAATTTATAATAGGTAAAACATAAAAAAACAGATGGATAAATGGACGGCTATTTCAAAACAAGAACTTTTATTTTACTGGGTTCATTTTAAATCATAAGCCTGAACCAAATTGGCCTGAAAAATGAAATAAAATACAAAGATAAAAAAAAAACTTTTTTTCAAATCGAAAACTTACAAAAATGATGAAGAAAGCTGGATTTTGGTTTAAACCAACTCACTTCTAAACCTTTTGTTTTTGAAAAAAAGAGGGTATACAAAAACTGAAATTAACAAAAACTAGCTCTTTGTAAGAACATATGTACCTATTTACGTAATTGGACTTTAAGGAAAATAAATGAAAACGCATTCACACCTCCCTATATTATTTTTTAAATATTTTATACATATCTATAATAATAAGAAAAACTATACTTTTTCAATTAAATCTCAAATCCTGCTGGATCAACGATGCACTCTGCATTTCGTGAGATAACTTGAATGCAACTGTTTTTTGAAGAAAAATGTCAAGACATTACAAATCTATTAAACACAATTTTCTAACTTTTCTATGCCTTATCTTTTTTCCAAGTGTTCTAAGCCATATTTATAACCCTAACAGATTTGGCTTGTAATTTTCAGAATCATTTTGAGTTGAAACGAAGTTGATACAACAAAAACAAAAGGACTTCATTCCAATTCAAAATGTTTCTTGACCACTTTTCTCAGTTACAAAATTAAGGCACTAGTATTTTATTATATTCCATATTAAAAATAACAAATGTATTGAGTTAAATATTTTCGATTCCCTAAGCTATAACAGCCTGTTTTCACTATACAGTCTAAAAAAGATAATTTCGCAAATCCATTTGGTAATTACTAATTTACACGTGTTAACCGTTTTTTACCTTTTTAATTAATTTATTTCTTGTTTAAAAACTTATACCTATTCTGCAGTTTTTGTTGATTTTAAATTGATTTGAATTTAAATTGGAAAAAAACAAAAAACCATCAACAGCAGATCTCGGAATATTAACACTTCAATACAACCCTGTAGAAGAATTTTTCATTTATTTTTTCTATTGAGAGTGATTTTCAAACAACGTTTTCTCTGCTTTTTTTTGTGTTGAAAATTTTGCACTGAAAATAAACAAATTTTTTGAAAAACCGAAACAATTTTGTACATTACTAAGCTACATTTCAAGACCATTAACACCAAGGCCATAAACACATTGGTTGCGGCGGCGTGGGCATATTTTGGTAAGGCCGTGTGGGAATTGCGTTAAATAGTTAACCCCGTGAAAGACAGAAACAGATTATTTTCATCCGAGTAACAGGTATTATAGGAGCATTTGTTTTTTAGCAGATTACTCGCCTGAACTGCAAATATCAAAGATGAATTTTATTGCAAGTAACAGGTATTATAAGGTCCTTGATAATTTTGATTAAGCGGATAATTTTGATCCGAGTAACAGGTATTATAGGAGCATTTGTTTTTCAAGCAGATTATTCGCCTGAACTGCAAGTATTAAAAATGAATTTTATCGCAAGTAACAGGTATTATAAGCTCATTGATAATTTTGATAAAGCAGATTATTTTCATCCGAGTAACAGGTATTACAGATTACTACCGATAAAATTAGTTTTATTGTAGGATAAGAGAAAGTTGTTTGGGTAATTAGTAAGTATTTTTCATTTTATCAAGCTCTTATTACCGAAATTTTTTTTGGATTGCAAAAAAAAATAATTTAATTTAAAGTAATTTTGTAACAATTGATTGTTTTAATATTAGAATTCAAATACCTAACCTTTGACTATCATTCTAAATCTTGTTTATAAAATTTTGTTTGTTTCTATGAAAGTTTGATTACTTTATCGACTTTGACTATAATTTTAATTTTTATAATTATTTATTTTTATTTTCTTAATATCAAAGCCTCCTTATTAATTAATATTTTTTTCAATGTTTTCTGGCTATAAAAGGAGAGCCAAAACTAGAATTAAATCACTCTCGATTTGACCAGGAAAGAGTCAAGATACTACAGAGGTAACACTTACCGCTTCTTATCCTTGGCTACTTTTCTGAGAGTATTATTGTAGTAATACTTCCTCTTCTGTAATAACTGCGGAACACCAACCGCATACAGGGATGCCATTCTAGCGACTTTGTCGCTAGATCTAGCGACATTTCAAATTCTTCCGCATTAAAAAATATTTTGATGTCGGTAGATTATTTTTAGCGACTTTTCTAGCGGCTTTTGAAGCCAAGCATTTCTGAGTTGTGAAACGTAAATACTATTTTTATTATATAACAGTACTGGTAATTGTACATCCCTGGCATTTAAATTAATGTGACATTTTCGTAATTCCAGTACTGGAAATGGAAACTGAAATTCACCACACCACACACACACACAATAAAAACTGTCATATCTATGAACTACCAGAAATCGTTTCAAAAACAAATGAATCCTTAATGAAAGACTTTACACTTGGGTGCAGAGAAACGATATCCATACCAATCTGGTTTCAGGAAGAATTACTCTACTGTTGATAACATTTACAACTTGGCATCAATAGTTCATATAAAACTTGTCGAGAAAAGGAAAGTGTATGCGTTTTTCGTGGATCTTAAAGCTGCGTTCGACAAAATCTCACGGAACTTACTAATTTATAAATTACGTTCCCTTGGTGTGTCAACAAAATTTGTCAATTTTATTCAAGCCATCTATGCCAACACTTATTCGGCTGTGTGGAATGGGAAAGAGATGTCGGAGTATTTTGAAACATTCAGTGGAGTCAAACAAGGATGTCTCCTCTCACCCCTACTTTTTGCACTGTACATAAATGATCTGCATGAATGTTTAGGAGGAGGTCTCCAAATCGAGAATAATAATGTGAGATTGCTATTGTATGCAGATGATATGGTCATCCTTGCAGACGACATCCGAATTATGCAAAATATGACAGATCGACTAGAAGAGTATTGCTACAATTGGTGTTTAGAAGTTAATATGGGAAAATCCGAAATAATGGTGTTTCGAAATGGAGGTAGACTCTCTCACCAGGAAAAATGGACATTTAAAGGAGAAGAAGTAAGAATTACTTCTAACTACTTACTCCAAAGATGTCATTTAGTAAGCACGTGGAAGTTAGAAACAACTCAGCAAAAAACAGCATAAACGCCATTTGGCAAAACTTTTTGGCAATGAGAAATATAAGTCTGAGTGCAAAATGGAAACTTTTTCTGGCGGTATGTAGGGCTATCCAAACATATGGGGCGCAAGTTTGGGGGTTTGGAATATTCGAAGAAGTAGATAAGCTACAACGTTATTTTATAAAAAGGATATTAAAACTACCAGCGAGCACACCAAACTACGGGCTTTTACTTGAAACTGGTGCTGAAGACGGACATTTGATACTCTGGATCTTCACCTGCGATATATCAAGAAAATCCTGTTCGATTTTAACGAAAGCAGACTACCACATCGACTCTAGAAAATTCTATTACAGAGGAATCAATTTTGGGTAAAATACGGAATACATTGGGACGAACTTTTGGGGTCAGAGGAAGAATGGATCATGAAAAGTGTTGCACTGTTTGACTCTCTCAAGCTCAAAACATTTGAAGAAAATAAAAGCATTGGCCAGCAGCTCACGCATCTACAAGGTCTTAGATCACTCCAAGGGTCTTAACTATATCACATCAGGGTTTAGTATTTCTAAAATAACCTGGATCTTTAAAGCGAGATGTGATCTAATCTTTCTGAATGGAAGCAGATATAGCGGCAATGAATCATCGTTATGCAGCCTTTGCAACATGAGAGAGGACGAAAATATTCAACACTTTTTGGGGCCGATGCCCAGTACTGCGAGAATTCAGAGTCAGATACTTCAAAAAACCGACATTGGAAGAAAGCGATATTATACGTGTGCTTAATGGCGAAGATTTACTAGCTTGGGACCAACTGGTCAATTATCTCACTGTGGCCATAGCCTACAGAAAATGTCTAGTTGAAGAGTTTAATTAAACTAATGAAATAAAAATCGTAATAAATTTTAATAATGTTGCAAATAAATGATTGCCTTTTTAAAGTAACATAAATTAAAAAATTTTAAGTTTAAAATGTTTGCTAATAAATAAATTTTTTTTTTGTTTTTGTCATATCTTTTCATATTTAATGTGGATATAATGTATAAATTCTATTTACAAACAATGGCTATAAAAAAAATAATTTAACTTTTTTTTAATGCAAAGTAGAAAAAAAATATTTGTGTGCTCAATTTAAGCATGGGCATACAATTGTGCATCGGGACAGCTTGTTTTGAGTTTTGACTTCTCAATGATCACGTTTTAAAGAAAAATTGAGATTTTCGGTCCCGTTGGCCCAACGCAACCTCATCAAAAATGTTGAAATGTTTTCGAATTTGTGTTCAATTCCCAATCTTATTGGGCTACGAAAAACATCCAAAATTTGTTAGATGCAATTTAATTTACAGTTAATATTGTGAGCCACTTCTTATTTTATCTTTTAAACTGGTTATTAGCAAATTAGCAAACAAATGTTTTTTTTTTTCTACTTTGCATTAAAAAAAAAGTTACATTATTTTTTATAGCCATTGTTCAACGGTTATAACACTTTTTTAATAGTGATGTGTAAGAAGAATTATTGTAAAATATGACTGATTAAAAAAATTGATGGAATCCATGCATTTATGGCAGCAATGTGAAAAACTTAAGATTTTACAGTCAAAATAATTTATTAAATTAATATGATTTTTTTGCACTTTGGTACCAATAACTTCCTAGTAACTCTAGATTTGATAAAAACTTTTACCATTCTGCAATCCCCTTTGGAAGCTCATATTTTTAAAAAAGTTGGCCACCTACGTTCCTATGGATTTTTTTTATACCACAGGTGTTTGAAAATTTTCATAAAAAATTTTTTTTCACATTTTGCATCGAAAAACAAATTTCAAATTTTTTTAAAGAAAAGATGCAACAGTTATAAAAAACTCTTAACTTCGTGTGTAGTGAGCCAATTATTGTAGAAAATTATAAAAATAAGTAATTTATAAAATTCATTGTTGTGGTTAAGAAAAACGTAAGATGATGAAATTTAAAGTACACTGAACGAAAAAAAAGTAATATTTACTAAACTGGTTGCGATAGAAACTTTTTCTATTCGGTTTCAAAACAGTCAAAAGTGCACCTATCAGCCATTTCCGGCTTATCCATTTTCTTCCGGACACCCTGTATAATAAATTACTCGACAGACGACTCTTAAGGTCATTGTCGTTAGTTTGAAATTTTAACAATATTTAAAAACAAGGCAAATGAAAATCTTTGTACATATTTGAAATCATTGACCTACTATACATATATGGACTGCTAGTCGTTTGACTTTTCCATACAAAAATTGAAAAAAAATGATTCCACATCTTTCTAGCTCTACTAGCGGTACAACCTTAGACGGCGAAAAGAGGAAACTTTTAGTGAATGACATCTGTCGTTAAAAGGTAGTGCTTTCTCTGTTTTTCTATATTTGTTCCTTTCGCACTTCGTCAAAAATGTTGCACTTATTCTCCGCTTTTTTTTAGGGCGCTAGTATCGCGAAGAAACAAGTGGAACCAACCTGAATATGCTTCTAGCAGTCCATATATATTAAGTCAATGTTTGAAATTTTAGTTAAAATAAAAACAATTTACATACATACAATTTACATACATGCCACATGTTCCAAAAAAAATAATAAAACGTCCTTAACAATATTCCTGACACACCAACCCCTTATATTTTAGAAAAAGAAGGTGCAATAAAGAGGAGATCCTTAGTAAAACATCAAGCTCTTCAAATACCTCTGTTAAAAAATATTTCTTATATTTTTTATTCATATTAAGAACATACAAACATTTTGAAAAGAAAGAGCGTGTTTCTAATTATTTTTCCACCACTGTACATACAACAAATGTATTTGAAAATAATGCTGTTGAAGTTCTTGCAACTGAGAATATTGAAGAAATCGATAGTGATCTTTTTGTATGTGATTCAGAATAAATACTAAGTAACAATAATCATACTTGAAGGAGCTAGTAAAAATGCTAAGTCTATTCATTTGCATGTTGATAAACTAATAGCGTTTTCGTTTGGTCGTCCGGGACTGTCCGGAATTCTCCCGAACGATTCTGAAACTGATCGTTTGACACTCAATGACAGTTCTAATTCTGAAAAGAAGAGAAAATCGATTCCGAATTTTGAGGCAGAATCAAAACCAGAATCACGCACACATGTTAACACTTAAGACGTCAAAGTAATGAAATGTCATTCTTTGTTATTCATTTCTCAATTTCAAGATTATTAACTATGCACAAACTTTAAACTATATTAAAATAATGTGAAGAAAGAAAACAAAAATAGATAACTTAATGATAATAAAAAAAAAATAAACAAAACAAAACTTTCATCAGACGTTCGCATTTGATGTTTCACAAATACAAAGAAACCCAAACTTCAGAATAAAAAAAAAGTATCTAACTCTGATCGTTTGGCATTCCGGATCGGACAGTCCCGGACGCTTCTAAGAATTCCCAAACGAAAACGCTATAAGAAAACCTGCAATTGGGTGAAGCTAATCACGTGGGTGAGGTAGCGCAGTGCGTAGTGTACTGGCTTCTGAACTCGCTTGGTCTAGGTTCAATACTCAAGTGTGACGGAAGAAGTTTTTCAAATCAAATGAAAAAATTACTAGACCAAGCACCACACACAAAATGGAATAAAAGGAGTCTGATGATCGGATTGGCATCCGTGAAACAGTACTGTAACTCTAGCCATAAACACCTGGTGGTGTCACCTTCAAGATGTTGTTGTTGTTAAGATTATAATTGACGGTATAAAATAGCAGCCAAACTGCAAGTATGGAAACATACGAAACTTAAACACTAAGTATTTTATTCCAAAAGATTTAAGAATTATCTAGATATCTAAATAGAAATACCTATTAAAAATTAGACTAAATTATATTTTGTTTTACCTTTATTTGTTTTTTGTTACTCTAGCCCTAAGTTTGTTTGTTAAATAACTTTGAATTTTTGAAAAAAAAAAAATTAAGTTATTCAAAAATAAATTTTTGTTGAGCTTTATTTTGCAATTTTTTTTTCTAGCGACTTCTAGCTACTTTTTGTTTCTAGAATTTCAGCCAATCTAGCGACTTTTAGGGGTTGGCCTAGCGACTTTTCATTTCAGCTTGTGGCATTATAGCAAAGAGAAGGAACACCGAACACTACAGTAATACCATTCAATAGAAGTAGTTCCAGACTTTGTTATTTTATTAATCTTCTATTGTTGAATAAAACTACTATTTAAAACTATTCTGTGCTGTCAGAGTTTTATTTCGGAAAGACCCCACGACACCTCAACCGACAGAACATCCTACTACAATTTTAGAGTTGATAATATAAACTGTTATTTCAGTAACAGGTATTTTGCCTGATGAGTAGCAAGTTGTTATTGCTACTTTCCAATACCTGTTATTGAATACCTGTTACTGAAATATCGGTCCATTCCTAATCCTTGGCACTACTGTTTTTATCGAGACAAAAGTGAACTCCAGATAATTATATATGACTACGGTAACGATACCGATACGAGATGCGAAACATTGTATATATATTTCTATAGTACTATCGTGGAGAGGAACGATCGTGGGAACTCTGGTGGTGACTTGAAAAAGCAGAATTTGTAGAGATTTGAAGGGGAATTTTATACGAAAGGAGAAAAGTGAGAAGGCATGTATGAAATGTATGAGACAGAGACATTTGCTTATCTTCCTTTTTATATAAGGGGGAATATTCATTTTTACATCCTGGCGTTTGGTGTGTTTGTATGTATAAATGAGCAAGGAATGAAGAAACTGAAAAAAAGACAGAATGGAGTAATGTTACCACTTGGAAAAATTACTTTTAGCAAATTTATTGACAAAAGATTTTTTTTTGTTTCAATATTATTGCTTTTATTTCAGTTTCAATTGGTAAATGTATAAAAACGTATGAACTTGAAACAATTCATGTTAATATGTACATTTATTGTTAAAGTTAAAACGTAAATTAATTTTTGGAGCACTTAGGTATGCAGGTAGGTACCATTAAAAAATTCAAATATATTTTTTAAAAAATCTTTTCACAATATTTACTAGCAATGAGGAATGTCGTAATGAAATCAGGAACATTTCTATCCATCTTTTAAAAAACATTAAGACGACTTTATATAAAAATATCCTGTTTTTGGTTCGTAAAAGCATTCAAAGACGGTTGAAACTCACCCAAATGTATCAATCCATGTGGTTTATGAGTTTAAAATGTAGTTTTAATGTTAATTAAACAAAATATGTTGAATAAAAATAAAATATATCAAGTTTTTGAAGTTTTAATTATGAAATAAATTTACCAAAGTGGCAATAATGTCTGCAAGGACGATTTTCTCCTTGCAAAACCTAACGGTATTTTTCATGGAGTTGATGTAATACAATAAGAAATGGGCGTACACTGGGACAATACATGAAAATCATATTATAGAACAATTTTTCGCGCCCTTTTTGAATCAGTGAAAGGAAAAAATGGTTAAAAAATCAGAAAATCTGTGATTTGCTTACAGTGCGGTTGATTTCTATTGTGATCTTGCTTGTGATATTGGTTGTGGTTTAAATTAAAAAGTGATTTAAATTGTGAGTAGTGTTATTTGCAAGGTGAAAAAAGTTTTTCTTAAAACTTCTTGCCAACGTAAAAGACAATTTATTGCTATTTGGACCATATTTAAGTGAGTTTTAGCATATTTGGAATCGACAAGTTTTTTTTAAAACTATACGATCCATAGGGTGTTCCTCACTTATTACCTAGTTCTAAAAAGAACTTTTTTTTACTTTATTATATAATTTTTCTAACTTTCTCTAAATTATTGCTTCATATTTCTCTTTACTTTTTTTTTATAATTGAACGAATCTTCTACTTCTTTATTTTGCATTAATATTTATTT
Source organism: Episyrphus balteatus (assembly GCF_945859705.1). Classification (NCBI taxonomy): domain Eukaryota; kingdom Metazoa; phylum Arthropoda; class Insecta; order Diptera; family Syrphidae; genus Episyrphus; species Episyrphus balteatus. The sequence goes on from NC_079135.1 coordinate 65,655,745, forward strand.
ATTCAATAAGGTTTCATATTACTTTTTAATACTTGTAGTGCTATAATATTTGCTTCTTTTTATTTTATTCATATATTCATATACCTAATTATCGATTGCTTTACTTGCTTTTTTCTTCAATTTCGTACATTTATTTTTTTTATTTTTATTTATTTGCCTGCCAACATTAATTGCTTTCATACTAAATTTATTTAAATAAATATATTGCAATACATACTTATTGATCCTATTTACTTGATAACATTACTTGCTTTTAAACTTATTTAATAATCAACATTATTTGCTTTCATAATTAATCCTTTCATCGCTTTTGTATATTTGTTTATTGGATCGCTTACTTTCTTTAATACACAATTATAAAATTATACTTTATATAGGTTTTCATTCATATAAATTCATCAACGTATAAACATAAAATTATTTTCTCTTTAGGCATTTATTAAATTTTTCAATTTCAATTTACGTGTTATTAATTTTGATTAATTAGAAGCTTTAATTTTTCGGTAAATTCATTCGTTGCATCTATTTAATTCTATCGGTTTTTTCCTTCACTTAATTTTTAACTACAAAATGAGTCGGTGCTGCTATAAAAATTGTTTAAGCGTGCGAAGTCGTACTTTGCCTTTCTTCGAAGTTCCCACTGATTATAGAAGGCCAATTTGGATCAAACATGGATGTGCTTCACATATAAAGGATCCTCCGGCAACATCCTATATGTGTGTAAAGCACTTCTATGTGAGAGACAGAAGGCCAGAATCATGGCGAACAAAGATTGTAAAGACAGCCGTGCCAATTACTTTTCCGTCGGTTTGCAAATGTACGGAATTCGTGAAAGATAATTCGTGTGCCGAAATACTGAATGCCGGATATGCCCCACCTCCCCCTCGACCTCCGCGACAACCGAATGCTTCGCGATTACCCGTACCGGTACCTGCACTTCTTAATGCACCTACACTTGCATCTGCATCTGCTACTGCATGTGAACCTGCACCCGCACTTGTATCTGCACCAACACTGAACGCCGGAATAACTAAATTCAACCCGAACCAATCTAAACCTTCGCGACTTCCTGTACCTGCATCTGCACTTACACGTGCATCAGCACCTGCATCTGCAACTGCATATGCATCTGCAGATGTATCTGCATCTGCAACTGCATCTGCATATGCAAATGCACCTGCAACTAAACCGAACGCCGAAAAAACAAAATTTAATCCCATTACGCGACCTCGGAAATCCAAACATTCAATTGCACTGCCACTTGCAATTGCAGATGTAACTGCATCTACATCTGCAACTGCACCACTTTTTCAACCCGTATTATCGCCCTGCAGTCCAATGCAAAACTTGGCTACTACTTCCAACAACACATACGTGAAAGATTATTCTTTGCCTGCTGTTGATTTTTCTGTCGATATATCTCCCTCACAATTTCCTTCGCACCACAAACACTCGTACAAAAAAAGTCCGCAAAAAAAAAGTCCGCCGCGAATGCCTGCGCGAAACCTTTTTCGAACTCCAACGCGATTGCAACGAAATCCTGAGTACCAGTTACGGAAAAAAGTGGATGATCAAATGGAAAATTTGAGCATGGAAGTTCAAACGTTCGTCAATTCGCAACTCTTCCATAAACAGGTAGCACCCTGGAAACATGAAGAAAAAGATTTATTTCTTAAATTCTTCTATAAGTCTCCAGCGTGTTACCAGTTTATGGTGAGTACGGGTTTTAAAATGCCATCGGTAAGCACTATTTACCGATGGCATTCGGAAATTCGTCTACCTACCGGGTTCACCCAAAGAGTCAAGGATTTGCTCGCCGAAAAAGTTAAAGCCATGACGGCAATGGATAGAAAATGTGTACTGCTCTTTGACGAAATGTCTATAAAGAGAGAGTTAGAGTACAACATGAAGGACGACTTAGTGTATGGATTCACCGACTACGGAGAGTTTGGACGGAAAGAGACAGTTGCGAATAAAATTCTAGTTTTTACATTGAGAGGACTCAACAAAAACTGGAAACAAACTATTTGCTACTATGTTGGATCTCCAGAGGGAGAAACATTGAGTAAAATGTTGAAAGTCATTATTACAGGAGTAATAAAATGCGGACTTAACATTGTTGCCACAACTTGCGACCAAGGAGGACCAAACATAAGAGCATACAACATATTAACAGCAACCCAGTCACTGGAGAATAAATGCTGGGTGGAAATAGAGAACCAAAAAATTTTCCTCCTGTACGATTACCCCCACCTTTTCAAAAGTATACGGAATATACTTTTGCAACACCAGATACATGCAGGACAGGATATCATCGATTGGAAAATACTGGTAAAGGTTTTTGAAGAGGATTCAAAGGGAACATTTAAAGTTCTGTACAAGCTGACGAAAAGTCATGTAGAACCTGGCACTTATGACAAACTAAAAGTCAAATATGCCACTCAAGTTTTTAGTGCCACAGTTGCCTCAGGCATACAATATGCAATAAGCGTAAATTGCTTCAAGAACGACGAAGAGATAAGAATTGCAAACTCCACAGCTACATTTTTCAAGAGAATGAATGACCTCTTCGACCACTTGAACACAGGACAGCTTCATTCAAGGAATCCTAATGCCCAGGTTGTTTCTGATTCCACAGAAACAATAAACTCATTAATAAATGCAAGAAAATGGATTGCAACATGGGTATGTACGTCCAAATACCACAAAATTCCACCTTGCTTCAAAGGATTGCAGCAAACACTGATGGGAATAGAGCAGATGTGGACATACCAAAAACAGAGAGACAACAACCAGAAGTATCTTTTACTTGCTCACCTCAATACTGATGTGGCGGAAAATTTATTTTCGATGGTGCGGTCCAATAGAGGATCGTACGAGAAAAACCCCTCTGCTTGGAGGTTCATAAGAAACCTCAAGCAAATTATATTTCAAAACATGTGCTCGGCTGCACATTCTGGGTACGACGATGCTGCAGCGGAAACACTTCTCAAGGGAGTTGATTTTGAAGAGATACACAAAAAATTAGCTGAAGAACGGAAGGAAATGGATTTTGTCATTCAAGACGGAGTATCGAATTTAGTTTTGGGAAAAAAACTTATAATTCAAGCAGAGTTCAATATGGACGAAGATGATGAGGATGATGGGAATGATGATAATGATAACGATGCGGACAAAATGGATGTAGACGATAATAATATGGATATGGATGTGGATGACGACACCAGCTATATAAATAACCTCATCAACTTGGACAGTGGCATAATTGACTTCGGACTTAGAAAATCTCAGGTGCAGTCGGAACATAATTATAGCGCAATCGATGCCTTCACTTGCTCAGAAAAACTGCAGAATGCAGGTAAGTTATATTATGCTGGATTTGCTGCAACAAAATTAAAAAAGAAACTCGAAAGCTGTGAAAAATGCAATCAGTACATGAAAGACCAAGTAGACCAGGAGAGAAGAGAAACTTTTCTTCTTGAGCTAAGAGCATACGCGACTATTGCTCCATCGTCAAAGTTTGGAAACCTTACAGTTCCTTCGATACTTTTCGAAGAAACTGTAAACCAAGTACAAACTATTTTTGAAAATGAAGCAAAGGTGAACATATTTAAGGATAAATTAGTTCAAACCTGGAATCCAACCATCCTCAACCGCATAAAAAGATATCTACCAAGCTGCAAAGAAGCGATCGAGAATCCAGAGGAAAATAAGCCACCGCATCAAGAATTAATATCAAGATTTATACTTATTGGACTTAGGGTTGCTTAAACATCGATAGTCTATCGATAGTATCGATAGTGAAAAACTATCGCGTAAATCGATAGTATCAAAAAACTATCGATTGTTTTTCTTCGTACACCTTCACCTTTGTTTAATTTCAAATGACATTCAAACTCACACTTGTATATTTATAAAACTCACTACCAAAAATTAATCAAAATGCAAAACAAAAATCGTCACAAGTAAATAACACTAAATCGTCACAAAAATCTTCGAATGGAAACCCGGTGTAAACGTCTATTTTTGTTAAAAAAATTGTAAAACATGAATAGCTGTGAATTTTAGTATGTTGTTTTTGATACTTATCTTTAATATTTATTTTGTGTTGTTTTGAAACTACATAAGTATTTTTGTTATTTGAATAATTTATTTTTATAATTTTTGTTATATGAAGAATAAATAGCAGTGCCTATTTTTATTTTTTTTTAGTTTTTTTTTATTATAAAATATGAATAAATAGCTTTGACTTGCATATTTTAAGTTTTAGTTTTGTTTTCATACATATGAAATAAAAATGAGTCGTGTTCTTTCTTCGTTGAAGCCTAGTACACTGCTGATGCGAAACAAAATTTTCCATAAAAAATTTCGTTAACGAAATCTTGAACGAAAAATTTCGTTTTGCTTTACGTTTTTCAGTTCCCAGCTCAAGCGAAAAATTGGAGAGTTTTCGCTCATTTGCCTTTAAGGGGTAATAACACCTTGGAAACCACGAAATTGAGCGTCATTTTCATCAGCTTATAAAACAAAGAAGAAATATTATTTTCTTTTGGTGTTTGTTTAGTTAAATTAAGTATATTAATAGGTAAAGCCTGGTACGCTGCTCGCGCTAAATTTTAGCTGAGATAAAATTCCCATACAAGTTATCGATAACTTGTATGGGATCCATTTTATCTCGGCTAAAAATTTTCGATAATTTGTATGGGAGCTAAAATTTAGCGCGAGCAGCGTACCAGGCTTAACAGAATAGGCTAATGTTAAATTTTTTAACGATGTTAAATTTTTTAAATGGCGGTGTAGTTCAGGATGATAGCAAAATCCTGTGCTCCCATCGGGCGACCAGCTAACTCCTACAGTTTTTAACCGTTTGGGCTGAAATTTGGTGTGTAGCTTAGCAATACTTATCCCTAGTGAAGTAGGTAGGATTTTTTAAAAATATTAAAATTTAACGATTTTATGGTCTTTTTTTCACCGAATTTTGTTTTTGGAATAAAATAATTTTTTCAAACTAATGCCATTTCTTTAAAAATCAATATTTCAAAAAAATCCTACGTACTTCACTAGGGATTAGTATTGCTAAGCTACACACCAAATTTCAGCCCAAACGGTTAAAAACTGTAGGAGTTAGCTGGTCGCCCGATGGGAGCACAGGATTTTGCTATCATCCTGAACTACACCGCCATTTAAAAAATTTAACATCATTAAAAAATTTAACATTAGCCTATTCTGTTACCTATTAATATACTTAATTTAACTAAACAAACACCAAAAGATAATAATATTTCTTCTTTGTTTTATACGCTGATGAAAATGACGCTCAATTTCGTGGTTTACAAGGTGTTATTACCCCTTAAGGGGGGAAATCCCTCTGGACGACACCTTTTTCAATATTTTTTTATGACTGAAAGCACTTATTGATATTTGGAAAAAGACAAGATATTACTGACATTATTAAGTATTGAAAAAAATTTTTTTGAAATGAAAAAATAACAAAATGGCGGCTCTGGAGCCTTTCAAAGTTGACGCCTCTAGTTTACGCCGTGCAATGCACAGGTCCAGGAAATCATCTTAAATCGAAAAGGAAATTTTTTTCCGTTAGATGATATTAGTACGCATTGCATGAACCTAAATTTATTTTTTTTAAATGAAAAATAAAAATTAGAAATCAAAAAAACGAAAAAAAACATGTTTTTTTTTACAAAGAAGTAGTTAAAAAAAATATTTACTTTACAAATTTTATTCAACTTTTAGGTTCATGTTGTGGCCAATAAGTTAAGGAGTAATTTGCTTCAAATTTCATTAGTTTTTGAGTTACATTGCACGGCGCGGAAAAAAACTAGTTTCGAAAAAAATGCGTTTAAAGTTTTCGTTTTCGTACTATGGTAGGTTCGGAGCGCATTGGTTTCGACACTATCTAGGCACTTTTGAGGCTTCATTTAAGGCTAAGACCACTGAAAATAGTTTCTTCGGTTGATAAATAAATTTATCACGCAAAAAAAAAATAATGCAAAAATAAAAAATTCCAGAGGGATTTCCCCCCTTAACTTGTTACTTTCCTGTGCATTTTTGTTGGGTCCAAAACAATGTTGACGGTTTTTCACCTTTAATTCATTTATTTCTTGCTTTAAAAATTATTTTCTGTTGATTTTTCTTGATTTTAAATAAATTTTGAATTTTTTTATTTTGACTTTGACAGAATACTCGATGATATTTTTTCGTTAGCATTTTCGTTGTCGACTTTGAAGACTTGAAAATTTTTCGTTTCTCATCAGCAGCGTACCTGGCTTAAATGAAAAAATACCGAAAATAACAGCCCTATTCTGGCAAACCTCACAAGTCACAAAAACCTCACAAGGTGATCATAACTCAATTTTGTGAGGATTTATTTCTCACAAACTTCTAACAAGCAAAAATCCAACTTATGAGTTGTGACCTCCTTCAGAGCAGATCACAAATTCGAAAGTTTTTGTGACTCGAAAACTTCACAAAATCAAGTTCACCTGACCTTGTGAGGTCCTCATAACTTGTGAGGTTTGCTAGAATAGGGCTATAAGTCTCTTTTTTACTGGGACTATGATTTATTGAATCCATCTGGGTATTTAAACAATTAGGAAATGTAAGCATCTAGCAAGGAATATTCATAAACGTTTTTGAAGTTAAAATATCATTTTTTGTTTGTTTTTTTTTGTGGTTTTGATAAGGTGAATTTTATTAAAAAAAAAAAACTATCGATACTATCGATAGTATCGATAGTTTTTTTTGAAAACATCGATACTATCGAAACGTCCGACTATCGATGTTTAAGCCACCCTAATTGGACTTATAATATTTACTTTAAGAAAAAACAATTTAGAATTCAAAGGCACGGGGAAAAAGCCAGTTAAATTTTTATATTAATGTTTAATATTGTTGTTTTATAAATTATACTGTTAAAAGAAATATAAATAATAAATAAAATATTTATTTGATCTTAAATTTAGTCTTTATTTCCATTTTAGCTACAAACTAATAAAAAAAAAAAAAAAACACAAAAAAAAAAACAAAAAAAAAAACAAAAAAAAAACAAAAAAAAAAACAAAAAAAATTAATTAATGCATGTTCAATACACTCGTACATTCATATGTATCTAGTTCTTGAAAATATTTATTTATTCATTTATTACCTATTTACTAAGTAAGAATCAAATGAGGACTAGGTCGACTGGGGATACCTCGATAAAAAAAACACCATATTTACCTTTTATATTATTTATGTTTATTTATTAATTAACAATGATATGAGGACTAGGTCGACTGGGGATACCTCGATAAAAAAAACACCATATTTACCTTTTATATTATTTAAGTTTATTTATTAAGTAACAATGATATGAGGACTAGGTCGACTGGGGATACCTCGATAAAAAAAACACCATATTTACCTTTTATATTATTTATGTTTATTTATTAAGTAACAATGATATGAGGACTAGGTCGACTGGGGATACCTCTGTAAAAAAAACACCATATTTACTTTTTATATTATTTATTTATTTTTTTCATACACATACCAAAAATGAAGTAATGCATGTGATATATTATATATATACCTTTCTAGTCCTTGACACAATTTATTTATTTATTTATTTTATTGCAATAAAACGAGGACTAGGCCTACTGGGGAAACCTCGATAAAAAAAACGCATCTGGTATTCTACCCCTCTGTGTAGTGTTGTCAAAACATCGTTATTTCGATACTTAATATTGATACCTACTAAAAAAAACTTCAACACTGTAGTCAATATTTGGATGTTTCGGCAACACTATCTGGGTGATGTGGAAAAGAATACGCTATACCAAAAAAAGTTGATTTATTTTTAAACTACCTAAGTAAAATGTTTCAAAACTATTTAAATTGAAGAATTGCAAAAATGATGCAGAAAGTTTCGATTCTGGTCAGTTAAATTTTTGTTATGTTAAAAAAAATGTTGACTTTCCGATTGTAATGTAACTTTATTACAATAGGACAACAAAATTTCAATGAATACCTATAAAATTCATTTTATCCCATAAAAAATAAAACTAGTTCGTTAAAAATCCTAATTCATTACAAAATATCTAGGTACATTCATTTATCAGGAATTTTTCAATTTAGTTTTTTAAAACACAAATTGCACAAATTGTTCACTTATCGATGAGCAATAATTCAACTTTTTGCCCAAAAATATTTTTAAAATTGAACATTTTATTCACCTTACCATTACCTAGCTTTTCCTTTAATTTTCTGTTGCAATAAAAATAAACATACCTATCCATATCATAATAAATAATAAATAAATAAATAATAAATAAAATCAACATTATTATCAGACTTTAAAAAAATGATTGCTTTAACTGAAATTGTATTTACGTTGCGCTAATACAATTTCATTGTTAATCTGAACACCCCTTTAAAATGTTAGTGAAATTGCAATTGCACTAAAATAAATACACAATTAAAGACTTTTCTGCTCCTTTTACCCAAAAAATTCATTACTTTAAGATAACTAAACTACTACATACATACATTGCAACCTTCAAGGCTAGCCTTCAAATCCCAAATCAAAAGTTCCACACAGAGAAATAAAAATAAATTCATTTTACCGTTCAACCATTCTACCAAACGTAGATTGTGAATGTATTGAGTTTTTTTCCCATATTTTTTGATTATGTGTTCTTAATTTCCCCTTTTTTTAAAATGCAAAAATAAATTCGTGTTCATCTCTTTACTCCCACAAATGTTATCGACAAATAAAATCTCATTCTCTCTTTCTCTCTTTAGCTGTCAATTTTAACTCTCCACAAAATTTTTCACTAGCGCCACCTCAAAAAAGTGGCGACATGAAAGAATACCAGATTGCGTTCCATGATAGTACTATAGAAATATATATACAATGATGCGAAATACGACAAATTGTGTGTATCACTATGTTTCGTATTTCATACATAGGATTTAGTATTGAAATTGGAATCGCGTCGTACTCGTATGTTTCGTGTGTTTCGTGTGTTTCGTTACTTCAGTACCCAGTAACGAAACATACGAGTAACGATACTGTTTAGAAAGTAAGGTTTCGTTACTCGTTACTGAAGTGAATACCCGCCGTGCAGTATGCATTTAAAAGACCCAAGGTCTTTTAAATGCATAAATAGAAAGAAAGGAAAGAATTTTTTGTTGGTACAGTGAATTGAGAACAAGATGATTATTATCTCATATAATCCCACGGGTGGCTTCCAAGCAGGGGGATAAAGAAACGAATGCTGCAGTCAAGCACTACATCCACTGCATCATTGCAATTGGTACCCGATATCTCTTTTACTGACTGAGATATATTTAAAATTTAATTAGCGGTCTTTGACACAGAAATAACACCAGCTAGCCAACCAAATTAAATTTTTTTGTCACAAGAACCAAAATATACTTTTCTAGAGGTAATGGGGTTGCTGAACTCGAATCCGCAGTCAGAAAAATTCTTTTAGCCTTCGTTCTTGAAATATTACTGTTATAAAATGAAAAAAAAAAAAGGTTTTTTTATAACGGTTATATTTCAAGAACGGAGGCTTATAGAATTTTTCTGATTGCGGATTCGAGTTCAGCAACCCAAAAACCTATAAAAAAAAGTATTTTGGTTTTTGTGGCAAAAATTCTGTGACCAGTGACTTAAACTTTAGATTAAGTTTTGTTCCTCTTTGGTTATTAACTGAAACTTAAGATATCTCGAGCAATAAAAGATATATCGGGAAAATTTTAACAGTTTCTTAAAGAAGAATATCTGTTTTTATAATCACCGTTACAAATTTGTTTATAATGAATTAGCCCAAACTGTGTTTTAAACCAAAAAATAAGTTCTCTGTATCATTTTTGTAGTTTTTCCATTTCGGGAAATCATCACAAGCTCAGTTTGAAAATTTTCACTTTTGTACTTGTTCACTTTTTAGGTCAATGTAGTTAAGACTTTAGAATAGAGATAGGGACTTGAAACTTGGGGAATATTTTTTTGTATTTATCTAGAAACTTTTGAGCCCGTATGCGCATTGAATTTCAGCAATGTTCAAAATAAGAGGCCTAATACCTTCTCCTATTATTTCTTTTCTTCTTAAGTTGTAATCAAGGTGTTTTTTATATGTAAAAATGAGTGTGTGTACACATTAAAGTTATACTTCTTAGGCCCATTTGCTGAAACGAGTCTTAAATATTTATGTGAAACATAAACCCTTAAATTATACATAGCGGTTTGCAAGAACTTCAAATTGTGTCATAAATTCCTCTAAGTTTAACATAACTTAGGGGGAAGAAATAGTAGAACTTAAGGATTTTATGTTACACCTAAGCACTATTCATTGAGAAAAAAAAGAAGTAATACCCCTTGAAAAATGATCTTGGTCGCAAAATTAAGAGCAATTTATGTCTAATTATGATTAACTTATTTTCATACCCCCTTATCATCAGAAAATGGTTTAATTTCCCGCACAAATTTTTTAAGCACTGTTCATCATTTTTTTTTTCATATTTCCAAAACATATTTTTACACACAAACACATTTACAGATCAAATACATTCACATGAACACATTTTTTTGGAATCAGATTTATCACATATTTTTGGTCACTTTCTCTATTTTAAACTTTTTTCTTGCAATAAAATACCACAAATGTTAAAATATAAAAAAATAGTTGTATTCTAACTGCTAAATTGCTCAAAAACTGATTTAATTAATTGACATTTGTTTCAATGTGACAATTGAATTTGAAGTTCTCAGCTATTTATATCATGAAAGTATATCATTGCTAGGTTTAACATAAATATTTTTTAGAAACGTAGAATAAACTAAGTAGAACTAAAGAACTATGTTCGTCCTAGCTAAGATTAGAATTTATGACTAGTATGAGCAAATGGGCCTTACTCACAGAAATTCACTCAGTAGGTTGTACAACCATAGGAAAACAAACTGTTTTACAATTATGAGAACTAGATTGCAGTGGCGTATTGAGGAGGGGCTCAGGGGGTTCAAGCCCCCCCCCCCCCCCTCCCAAGCCTTCAAGATCATGTTATTATTTTGCTGATTTCATCATAATGTACATGATTAACTGAAACGTGTTCGTAAATCTTAGAGATTTAGAGGCAGCACAGATGCTCGAGCCCCCTCAAAATTCTGAAACGGCTGTTTGTGTTTGTTTGATATGAACCTTAGCTGACGTTGAGGGTTGAGGTAATTTTTTTTTCGGATGTTATTAAAATTCCGAATTCTTCAGATCATTTTTTTAGTATTTTGACATCGAATTACATCACCGTTTAGTTTTGAAAAACTTCTTATGTATATTTACTTTTTTTTTAAATAATATTTTTCTCAAAGGTATTGGAAATAGAAATCTTTTTATATCTCAAAATCTAAGTGGTCAACAGGTTTCTTTAAGCAAATTCCAGTTTGCGCTTCTGATTTGGATTAAAAAGCAACATATTACGAACAAATGTAAATATATATTTTGGATTAAACATCAAAAAGAAATTCATTCAAAATAAGTTTTTGAGACTTTCACGTTCTGCATTTCACTTTTAGCGCATTCACTTGCCGAAAGTGAAATTAGGTGTTCTGCATATTTTCACTCATTTAGATTTTCTGATCGAATTCAATTCAATATGTTTCTGTTCGTGAATTTTTGGCCCTTTTCAATGAATCTGCAATTGAAAAAGCAGCAGTAATTTCACTTTAGAAACAGAATAAAAATTGAATATCTTTCAGTTTTGACAGTTCGAAGCAATTTGGAAGTTTTCGAAATCGATCGAAATCATGATACAACTACTAAAGATATGGCATTGCGCATGTTTGTTGTTGGTTTTCACACTTTTATGCACCTCGCTGACGTCACTGAGTTGAGGCAAGTACGTAATTTTGGCGGGATTTCACTCTAATTTCTGTTGTTATTGCTTTTAGTATTTACTTTAAGGTGACATTTATTGATGAAAACAACATCAAATTGCTTTAATCGACAAGAACAAACAAATTTTTTAAACTTTTAAATCGATTTGTGAAAAAAATAAATGTATATTAACATTTTAATATAAAAAAGAAAACTGCAAACCAAAATACAGACATGATTTGCTTTGAACTCCTATGCTGAAGGAGGAATGTCAAACTCTTTGAGAGTCTGTGACGTAGATGTGCAGAACGAAACAAAATTATAAACGCGAGTGCGCTATCTGTTTAGTTGTATCATGGATCGAAATGAAGAATATTGATATTTCATTTCACGTGAAATTGAAAAGAGATTCGAATTCACTTTTGGTAGAATTGCGGAACATGGGCGTATATATCGAAAATAGTGGTGAATAGCTCAAAAACTATTGACGTGATAGGAATAAATCTGTAAACAGTTTTGGATTCAGCACATGACAAAATTCGAACGAAATAAAGTGTTTGTGTAAAATGTTTGGGAAACAAGAACTTTGAAAACACTCTAGGTACTCTGAATGTGAAAGGAGGAGACAGTAGTACGAATCTGTCGAGAGCAGTAAAATCCTACTATACGTACCACTTTCAGTATCACAGCACAGCGGTTCACTCTCGATCAAAGATAAATAAAAATAGAGAAATGTTTTTTGCACATTTATCCTCTAAAAAATTTTTTTTTTAACTTCCCAGCCCCCTCCAAAATTTTTTCTGGATTCGCCACTGCTAAATTGTGCTAAAATCACTAATTAAACCCTTTGGGCCCATCAATAAATTTAGTGCTAAGGTTAATACTATGTTTCCACCTACCATAAATCCGAGATTTAACATAAATCTCGAGTTTTATTCTAACGGCCATATTATTCACTAGTTTAAAAAATACACCTGTGCCCTATTTCATACAAGATACTATACATCACATACATTACATACATCATACATTCAATTTTTTTTCATACATTACATACAATTTTTTGTTTCATAGATTTCATTGGAAGTATATAAAATCTATTTGTTGTAGTTGATGTATTTATTTTGACATTTCATTTGAATGAAATTTGAGGTTAGGTTTCGTTGGAGTGTAACAGAAACTTGAGTGTCATGAAATTTAAAAATAAAACAAGAAAAAGACAATGAATTATTATTTTATTTGCAAAAACACTAAATATATTATGTGCTTGTGCATATTCCTTATGATTAAATTATGAACACAAAACTCCCATTTTTATAATTTTATTAAGTAAATAAATTTTGTTTACATCAAAAAGACTTTCTGTATGAAATGTATGAAAAATTTACACAAAATGTATTAAAATGATGAATGATAAATTTCTATGAAACAGTATCATACAACATTGGAATACTTCCAGTCGATTCTCCGTTCATACACTGATGTATGACAGTTCTTCATACAACATTTCTATGAAACAGAAATGTGCCCTTGATTATGAAAGTGGACTAAGTCACTTTTTGCATTGTTTAAAGAAAAACTTACATAATAATTTTCTTATAACGATTTAATTGTATTTCTTTTATGAAATCACTGAAGGAGCAATAAAGAAATTTATTTACTGCAATTTCGCTTTCAAATAAACTTTACCCCTTAAATAATAATTATTTTTAGGCTAGATTTGATGCCATTTTTAGGAGTGACTTAGTCCACTTTCATAATTAAGGGCACAAATAATACATCAGAACTTTCAATATCATACAATGTATGTAATGTATTGTACCGATGAATTACTGAACTACTTTTAAGATAAATGTCTGAACACACTACATACTACTGCAAAGGTAGAAATGTGAACGCACCTTTAATAATTAAGAAACTACCCTCTGAGCACATCCCTAAGAAATACGACTGCTGAATATCCCTTGAAGGCTCCAATCCATGGGGGTAAGCCTTGTCGTGGCGGATGGGCTTACGGTGACTATACTACTATGAAGCTAAGAGCTATGCGACCGCGAAACTTGTTTTTGCAGAAGGGCCTCCCATGGTCGACAGGTCGAAGGGTAGTAGGCTGTTGCTACTAACTATCCCCTCAACGAAGGAGTGTTCTCACCAAGGCACTCCCAACAATTGACGGTAGCGGAAGAATTCATTTGTAGAATCAACGGTAGCGTCACCAGTTCCAGTTAGGCCGAACTACTTGGTGAACCCCTTATAAGCTACTCCGACATATTCACAGCACAGGTCTATAAGAAGCAAATGACATCTAGGCAAAATAACATCAAGGTGAGCCTAGCGACACACACCAACATCTAAGAGCTTTCCATTAAGCGTGCATGCAATTCCTTGGGTTAGGCGACTGTAGATCACCGGCGTAGTAAAAGACGATCACATTACAAAAACAGGAGCATGCCAGTGTCGACAATTTGCGAAAAACGTTTCGCGAAATTTTCCAAAAAATTTCTGTCTTTTCTGAACTCCGTTTTCTTGGTTTTTTCACCACGATTTCTCCTTCGACTTTGTGTTCATACACAAAAAGTTGCAAGTGTGTGAGTGCAACCCCGTTTTTCGCGGTCGGAGGTAGGAGTGTCTTTTCTGAACTCCGTTTTCTTGCTGGAAGTGTCGTATCGTACTTCCTTTAGGTCAAATTTTCCTGTAAATAAAATTTTTTTAACGTTTTTAATGAAATCGCCTGCAGCAAAAAGATGAAATAGATTCCTCTTAGTCGAATTTCAATCTAATTTTCGTGTCCTGTATAGGGCTGCCAGACGTCCCGATTTCGGCGGGACAGTATCGACATTTGGACCCTGTCCCGATATCTGTCCCGATTTACAAACTGTCCCGATTTTGTCCCGACATTCCGATTTCGTTCAAAAACTTTGGGTAAAAAAATAAAAGTGAGTGCTATATGAATGAATATGTCCTTATATGTCCTGACTTGGAACATTTGCAGCATGTTAAGTGTTGGTTTTCCTTTTTTTTTTTAAATATAAATATTCACACTTTTTTTATTATAAACACGTATAAAGTAAAATTATTGGTCCAATATTTTTTGAAAATCTGTTGTGTGTAAAAATTTTAAAACAAAAGAGCTTTTTTAGTAATTTTTTTACAATAGATGTCAGGTTGTGATGTGATTTTTATATTTTGAGCTTTGTTTACTTTTTCTTACTTTTTTGACTTTAGGTGTGTTTTTTATTACAACCGGTCTTAACTGGACAAAAAAAACGCAGTCTGGGCTAAGCAATTTACATGTTAAATACAACAACACCTTAACCCCTGGGGCTTAGTTGTTTAGCCCGGATTTTTCTCTGGGCTTAACTTTTTGAACAGTTTTAAATCTGTGCTACCAAACTCATTTTTTTAAATTGTTTAGAATTTGTTTTCAAACGTGAAAACTGACGATTGGAAGGACGAAATGTATTTAACTAGTTTTGCTAGCATACATTTTTATATCTGTTTGTAAAACACACATGAAAAATACAAGAAAAAGACGAAAGCGAAAAATATGACAACTCTAAATTTTTGTTGTGTCTGCTGTTTTCGGAACATTCAATATACAGTGCTGCCAAGATTTCAGGTTAAGCCCCGAGGCGTTTTTTTTGTCCAGTTAAGATCGGTAGTAATAAAAAACACACCTTTTGTGTTTTGATGTAGTTCAGGCTTAACTATTAAATAAATATTTAAAATAATAAGTTGCATTCCAAAAATCAGTTTTGATGTTTTTAAACAAATTCTAAACAATTTACGAACAAGTTAATTTGGTAGCACAGATTTAAATCTGTTGAAAAAGTTAAGCCCAGAGAATTCTCCATGCTACACAACTAAGCCCAAGCGGCTAAAGTGTTGTTGCATTTAACATGTAAATTTCTTAGCCCCGGATGCGTTTTTTTTTTCCAGTTAACACCGCAGTTATAACAAACGCATGGTATAAAAAGACAAGGTATGATCATTAGAGCCGCCATCTTACAAAATGGGGTAATAAGGTTTTGACGTTTTGCATTTGGCAAAGTCAAAAGCAACAACAATTTCCAAGACAAATTTGTTTACAACAACAATTTCAGTGGGCTGGGCTGTCAAAACTTTAAGTAGCCATAAGTTTTGACAGTTCTCGATACTGAGTTTTTTCTAATGATCATACCTTCTCTTTTTATACCACGTAACAAACGCTCCTATAATACCTGTTACTCGGATCAAAATTATCTGCTTAGTCAAAATTATCAAGGAACTTATAATACCTGTTACTTGCGATAAAATTCATTTTTTATACTTGCAGTTTATTCAAATAATCTGCTTGAAAAACAAATTCTCCTATACCTAATACCTGTTACTCGGATCAAAATTATCCGCTTAGTCAAAATTAAAAAGGAACTTATAATAAAGGCTTGGCCACACTGGAGGGTATGCGGTAGCGGTACGGGTAGCGGTGAGGGTACTTGTATGAAAAAAATTCCAAACTGACACATCAACGTTCAGGTGTGGAATTTTTTTAGTACAAATATCGTTACCGCTATACCGCATACCCTCCGGTGTGGCCAAGCCTTAAGGCTTGGCCACACCGGAGGGTACGCGGTAGCGGTACGGGTAGCGGCAACGATATTTGTACTAAAAAAATTCCACACCTGAACGTTTATTTGTCAGTTTGGAATTTTTTTCATACAAGTACCCTCACCGCTACCCGTACCGCTACCGCATACCCTCCAGTGTGGCCAAGCCTTTAAGGCTTGGCCACACCGAAGGGTACATGCGGTAGCGGTACGGGTAATTGTATGAAAAAAATTCCACATCTGAACGTTGATGTGTCAGTTTGGAATTTTTTTCATACAATTACCCGTACCGCTACCGCATGTACCCTTCGGTGTGGCCAAGCCTTTAACTGTTACTCGCGATAAAATTCATCTTTGATATTTGCAGTACGGGCGAGTAATCTGCTAAAAAACAAATGCTCCTATAATACCTGTTACTCGGATGAAAATAATCTGGGTCGAATCACCGCCCACGATTACGATCATACGCTAACGTTTTGACTATTGCTCTCCCTATTTAAGCCTGGTACGCTGCTCGCGCTAAATTTAAGCTGAGATAAAATTCCCATACAAGTTATCGATAACTTGTATGGGATCCATTTTATCTCGGCTAAAATTTTTCGATAATTTGTATGGGAGCTAAAATTTAGCGCGAGCTGCGTACCAGGCTTTAATCAGCAGAAAAAGAAAGGGACACATAGCAACCATACGTTAACGAACGTATGCTGTAGTTTGACCCCTGTTTCTGTCTTACACGGGGTTAACTATTTAACGCAATTCACACACGGCCTTACTCAATGTGGCCAAAATATGCCCACGCCGCCGGTGGTAATAGAAAACACACCTACAGTTCATCCCGGGGAGAGGAAAAAATTCTCACGTACAGAACAAATCAGCGAAGAGATGATTTGTGAAATAACATATTTGTAATAGTTTTTGTTTTGACTAAAGACCAAGCTTTAAGGCTTGGCCAAACCGGAGGGTATGCGGTAGAGGTACGGGTAGCGGTAACGATATTTGTATGAAAAAAATTCCACATCTGAACGTTGATATGTCAGTTTGGAATTTTTTTCATACAAGTACCGTTACCTCTACCCGTACCGCTACCTCATACCCTCCGGTGTGGCCAAGCCTTTAAATGTACTATCTCTAGTTCAAATTTCATTTATGTAGGTAGAAGAAGGTAGAAAAATATAATTGACTGAAGCGTCGGACGAAACGAAGGGGAACAACTCTCGCAACCGCACTCGACGGATCATCAAAAAGTCAAAGAAAACGATAAAAAAAAACGTAGGATTTGACATTAGCTTCCGACTGCTTCCTCCAATTACACTGTGCAAGTTTTTTGAAAAAAATTTTTGAGACAGGCGCGCGATTAACTGTTTCGCCCTATTTCGGACCCGAGAAATCCATTGGCATCATTAGTTTTTCGATTTATCGGTACGACTTCGAACAAAATTTTGTTTGAAAGTTTTTTCAATTATTTTGAGATTTTTCCACTGTTTTTATTCATTTTTCAATCAAAAACAATGTTTATTTTGCTAATAATTCTGCTCAAACGTTATTTGCTACGTTGTAAACAATTTTGAACAATTTATTTGAAAGTTTAGTGATTTTTTTTGAAATTTTTTTAAAAAAATCGGAATTTTTTACATTGTTATCGTTTTTTTCGCACAAAAACAAAAACATATTCTCTTTTGCACAAATACATAGCATGTTTTCCATTAAAAATTAATTTAACTGTTAATTTAGTGTTGATTAAACTTTGACATAATATCGATAGCATCGATAACAAAAAAATATCGAGTATATCGATACTTCACAAAACTATCGATAGTTTCAATACTTCCAAATTATTATACCACAAGGCTACCGATATTTTTTCTTAAAACTATAGATACAATCGACAATGGAAACTATCGATATCTACCAAACACTATGTTAATTCGTTGTTTAAGCCTGGTACGCTGCTCGCGCTAAATTTTAGCCAAGATAAAATTCCCATACAAGTTATCGATAATTTGTATGGGACTCATTTTAGCTCGGCTAAAATTTTTCGATAAATTGTATGGGAGCTAAAATTTAGCGCGAGCAGCGTACCAGGCTTTACATCCAATGTCAAACGAAAACTTAACTTGTAGTTCAAATTGTGTTTAATTAATTTCAAAGCTATCGATAATATCGGTAGCCTTGTGGTAAAATAATTTGGAAGTATTGAAACTATCGATAGTTTTGTGAAGTATCGATATACTCGATATTTTTTTGTTTTCGATGCTATCGATATTATGTCAAAGTTTAATCAACACTAAATTAACAGTTAAAGCCTGGTACGCTGCTCGCGCTAAAATTTAGCTGAGATAAATTCCCATACAAGTTATCGATAACTTGTATGGGATCCATTTTATCTCGGCTAAAAATTTTCGATAATTTGTATGGGAGCTAAAATTTAGCGCGAGCAGCGTACCAGGCTTAAATGAATTTTTAATGGAAAACATGCTATGTATTTGTGCAAAAGAGAATATGTTTTTGTTTTTGTGCGAAAAAACGATAACAATAGGTGTGTTTTTTTGTTTATCTATATAGATTTTGTGCAAAAAAACGACATCGAGATTTTTGAAATCAAAACAATTTACGTGTTAAAGCCTGGTACGCTGCTCGCGCTAAATTTTAGCTGAGATAAAATTCCCATACAAGTTATCGATAACTTGTATGGGATCCATTTTATCTCGGCTAAAAATTTTCGATAATTTGTATGAGAGCTAAAATTTAGCGCGAGCAGCGTACCAGGCTTAAATACAACAAAAACTTTATCTGTATAGATTTTTGAAAAATCCAGATAATTATCCAGATTTTACTTTCTCTCGATAGAAAACAGTACTGCCAAGGTATAGTACACTTATTAAATGTCATATTCCATTAAACGACAGCTGTAGTTGACAGATATACGACAAAAAAATAATATTATTTAAATCAATTAGGAAAAACAAACAACACAAATCAATGTAAGTACAAGCATATTTTTTGGAAAAAGATGAAAATTGTACCATGAACTTTGTTTTTTTAATTTAATTTAATAATTTTAGGATTCACGGGTGCAATATCTTCCGCCGAAAAGAAAATATTTCATAACATTAGGTACAGCTCAAAGGAATCGATCTCCCAAAATGTTATCTAGTTGTTGGATGGATAGAGCTAGAGTCACACAGGCATACCACGCCATATAAGTGGCACCCAATTTCGCACAAGAACAATTTAGTTGCAGTTCCGATGTGAAAATTCTTAATCCCGAAGTTATAGCTTGCTCACTTGCCGCAAGTGTAGTTGAACTTCCAAAGAGCATTGTTGAAAGTAATCGTATATCAATCATCAACTGAAAATCAATCAATAGACCTATCGGAAACTTTAATCCAACAATTTATTCGATTCAAAATCGAAAAAAAAGAGACTCAGGAAGAAAACTTGGAGAATTGTTCCAATAGCCAAATTAATAAAATAAGTCCTAACGTAAGTGTTGATGATGAATTGAAACCCATAACCTACGGCGGAAGGTAAAAAATTTACAAATTGCATTGAAGCGCAAAAACTCTTACCAAAGCTGCTAATTGGTGCTGCAGTCGATCTATCAACGGCAATCGCTCTCATAAATAAATAGTGTGCCAAATTACCCAGTGATACATTCACCAACCTAACTCCATTATCGAGATATGCAAAGACAAAGCGTTGTGGCAAAGATATTGTATCAATATACACTTCATTTGCCTATAAATTCGTTTTTAAAATATGACATAATGGTAAGTTTAATAGAAAGCACCGTTTTTATCCATTTGATTTAATTTTTTCTTTGAAGGGACTACCAGTGCCAACGGAAATCCTTGCAAGACGAATGGTTACCCGTTCAGGCATGTCGAGAGTTGCATATGTATGGAGAACTGGACAACACCTTGCACACAATTGGGAAAGAAGGATTTAAAGTACTGCGAGTCTCATTGGGAGGAAAAAATTGACGATCAATTTGTTAAAGATAGCGAAGAACCACGACCTAGTACAACCAAAACCAAACATCAACAATATTATTACAAACGAGTAAGAATACATATTCAATTACTTTGCTTTATTTAACGAAAAATGTAAATTCATAGTTTTGTAATTGTCGACTTACTGCTGGTGCTGTATTCTATTTGTACTACATTAATCTAACCCTCCGATGTTGATTAAACCGAAAATTGTGTCTTCAATGTTCCCACAATAAAAACTAGAAAAAGTGCAATTGTCATTGATTGGGATTTCCTATAGGTTATTGCAATGACCAGTGACACCACCATGGGCTTCATAACACAACTTTGTTTTGTTTAGATAAATTTAGCTTTTGTTTTTTTAATTTTTTTCCAATAAAAAATAATAGCTGTGGTACATTTTAAGCCTTTTGAATTTTAAAAATAAAAAATGTATACTTTTGCATAAATTGTTTTTGTTTTTCTTTGCTATTTTCTTTTTGCTTAAATAATTAAATAAGAAGTAAATAGAGAGTACCAAAAAATATAATGAGGTTAATAACAGCAACGGTTTATATACTCAATTGTTCCCGAAATGTGTAGGACCAGTCGATTTGGCATGTTGAGCTTGTATCTGACCAACTAGCATAATATCGTATTGCATGCAACGGGACGAAAACTTTTCCACATCAGTAAATTGCCGCCGATACAGCTAGTAAACATACATAACAACTTCAAACAAACAAAATCTTTCTTAACTTCAACATAAATCAACATTCAATTTATTAACTGATCGTTTACATACATATAAAGTTAAAAGTATTTGTTCTTAACATCAAATAAACAAAAATTTAATAAAAATTCACATCTGAGAAAAAAACTGCGTTATAGATTTTGATTTTACACCCCAAAACAGCACTCTTGCCGGCGAAGTTTTTTTAGTTACATCAGGTGGTTTAATATTTTTATTTAATCCTGATCCTCCTCCAACAACTACCTTAACCAAACTTCAAGAGCTTGCCTGGGATGAGATCGATATCAAATTGTGTGCATTCTGTGTGCCAACCATTTGCAAACAGTACACTGGATGCGTATATGTGCAGTTGCACTTAGTGGTGTCCTCTGGATGGGGGTGTGCTTTTGCACTCGATTATCCCAAAGGACAATCTGAGCGAAATACGTTCCACCGAGTATAAGATTTTGATTTAATTTAGGAAAGCATGTTGGCATTCTGACAATGGAATACATCTTCGGGTGTTTGTTTTTTTATATTTTGTGTTCCGGACCATTACAACACCATCTGGTTCATTGGGACTCTCCTATGGATGTTTTGTAATGGGTTTTAGGTAGAATCGTAGTATACAATACAAATGCAAACCTCATTATTGTGATACAAAGCAACAACCAGTTCAGGAAAATGTGGTGACTAATCCATTGAAGTGATGCATCGATTCTTAGACCATCGGTCTTCGTAGAAAGCTCGATTCAATGACAACCTAGCATGTGTCCTCTCATCGTTTGACTCTTCATAATCACCAACACCTCCAATGTAATCTGTGTAGATGTCGACATTCTTAGATAGAGCCCTTTCGATGACACGTCCAGCGTGTAGAACAAGCCTTTCAAAGTCCCCCGACAAGATGATCATCTGTTTTTGTTCTTCCGATGTTAAATTGATGTAAATAGAGGAGAGAAAAAATTCACTTACTCTCTTTCTTCTCTTCATGTTCTTTTTTGTGTTCAAGTTGTGTTGTTATGGCTGATGCAACTTCCTTCACAGTGGGCAAACCATGTTTTAGAATTCCTGGTGGTAGTTTGGAATGGAAACCATGGAAGATGTGTGGCAGCGATCTCTCTTCGTCATCTTGGGCATCATAGGTAACCACTGTTTAAGGTATAAAACTAACACAGCTAGAGGAACATGACAATCGACAAAACAGGAACAATTCTTTGATTTTTTTTGTTTGTTTTTGTTTAGAGCTTTGTTTTATTAAATTTTAATTTTTAAAATTAAAACAGCAAAAGCAAACTTTTTGACAGACAGCTGTCAAAGTCAATGTTCAGTGCTGCCAGACTGTTGCACGGATTTAAAAAATCTCGATGTCGTTTTTTTGCACAAAATCTATATAGATAAACAAAAAAACACACCTAATGTAAAAAATTCCGATTTTTTTAAAAAAATTTCAAAAAAAATCACTAAACTTTCAAATAAATTGTTCAAAATTGTTTACAATGTCTTTCTACTGGTAGCAAATAACGTTTGAGCAGAATTATTAGCAATATAAACAATGTTTTTGATTGAAAAATGACTAAAAACAGTGGAAAATTCTCAAAATAATTGAAAAAACTTTCAAAAAAAATTTTGTTCGAAGTCGTACCGATAAATCGAAAAACTAATGATGCCAATGGATTTCTCGGGTCCGAAATATGGCGAAACAGTTATTCGCGTGCCTGTCAAGAATTTCAACTTGCACAGTGTTATAGTTCTGCCTTAAAGCCTGGTACGCAGCTCGCGCTAAATTTTAGCTCCCATACAAATTATCGAACATTTTTAGCCGAGATAAAATGGATCCCATACAAGTTATCGATAACTTGTATGGGAATTTTATCTCGGCTAAAATTTAGCGCGAGCAGCGTACCAGGCTTAAGCCTGGTACGCTGCTCGCGCTAAATTTTAGCTCCCATACAAATTATAGAAAATTTTTATCCGAGATAAAATGGATCCCATACAAGTTATCGATAACTTGTATGGGAATTTTATCTCAGCTAAAATTTAGCGCGAGCAGCGTACCAGGCTTTAATACAATTTTGTTTATATTCTGATAAATAGACTATAACAATAATTTAAAATTTAGCTAATACTCCATTTGTACTGTGCTTCCCATTCAATAAACAAAGCATTTTAAGCTTTGAACGCTTTCTTTTCGCTGTCACAATTCAGTACTCCAACCTTCAGAAAAAAAAAACAGGCAAATCAACTTGTCGATACAGAAAATCCAAAAAAAATCATACGAAAAGTCATTTCAAATCACGTTTTCCTTCTGCTCAGACCGGCAGTTGTTGTGAATTTCCATTGGTTATAATTATAATTATTTTTTCTTTGTGAAATATATTTAATTAAAACAGTGAATCAAATAATTTTCAACGTAAGTTTTAAAATTTTTTTGTTATTTTTATAATTTGTGTTAATAAATTGCAAAAAGAAAAAAAAAAACCAATAACCTCAAATTCTTATTAGAGATAGATTATTCTGGAATCTGTCATTCTGATAAGGCTTGTGATTATATTTTCTTGTTTTTTTAATTTAAAAGAATATAATGAAATAAAAATGATATGCGAATTGGTCAACTGCAATTCGTGAAATATGAATTCTCTGTTTTGATCGAGAAATCCATTCAACAAGCATGTCATAAATGTAGGTAGTATGCAACTGATTACATTATAAAAGCATGTGCTGCATCAACTGACTTGATTGAAATGTATGTTGCATTTTCTCAAAGTCAGAAAGGAATCGTTTTAAAGAAATCTAAAAATTCCATCAGTCCAAAGGGCATCTCGAAACTCCTGATATTTTTTTTTTCTCTCATTTTGTGTTATACACATTCGGATATCATTATTTCATCATGCAAAGAGAAGTTATATAACAACTGGAAAAGGAGTTTTTTGTGAAGAGCAAAATACTGACGTTTTTAAATGAAATTCATTTCAAACCCTTTCGAGTTAGGTAATGTTTGTGTGGAATTAAAAAAAAACATTATTTCAGATCATTTATAACCTAAGTTTAAGCTGATTGGGTATGGCTAAAAAAATGCAAGAAACGATGAAAGAAATATTTCGCGGTGATAGACAGTATTAGAGGATTTTAATCCTATGAATTAAATACAATAGTCTTATGTCGGAATGCTTTAATAAAAAAAAATCGTTTTCATTGCGATTTTTTGTTCAATAAATCATATTCGGCACATTGTTTATGACAAGTACATAATCGCCTCAAGATCGCATTGAATTCAATTTTTTTTTTAAGGAATTGGGTATTATTTTCAAGTTATATTTCGTCGCTGATACGCCAAAGTCTTAAATTAATCATTGATTAATTTAAAAAAATTTAAACTGGCTAATTTTGTAAGCTAAATTCAGAGCCACTCAGGCCTACGGCAGAGTCCTGTCATGCCTTAATTATTTATAATGTTAAAAATATCTAACCTAAATGTATACTTTTTATCTTTTCATGAATAAATCTAATGTAATCTAATCTAAAATATAAAAAAATGTATGATACGCCAAAGTCATAAAACTGCATATGGTTTCCTAAGCACTTTGGTGACTTTGTCGTAGCACCGAAGACGAGAGATTCTAAGGACATTTCTTGAAAATAATTTCTTGATTTTCACTGAAGCGAAGGCGCTTTATGTTTAATTTTATGTCTTGGCAAGAGCGCAGGTTTTCAGCATTTACCTTCGAAGGAATGGCCTAAGTTCACCTTCATTATTTGCTGCATTCATCGATTTCGCACTTCTCTAAGGGCCATTTGCTGAATCGAAACTTAAATAATTTATGTTGAACATAAACTCTTGTTCTCTACTTTTTCCTCTGCGTAAACTATCACATAAGAATTTATGTTGAACATAAATGCTTAAGTTTCGATTCAGCAAACGGCTCTAGGATCATTTTTGCTATCTCTTCTCACAAAGAATAGTTCTTTTAGTTTGTTGGTTTATTTAGGGCGATTTTGTTCACTAGAAGTTGAACATAACTTGAACAACTAAGAGCGGTTTTCTTCACTTTTTATCAACTTGCCTCAAACTCCGCAGTTGATCAACTCCCAAGTTGATATCAAACTAACAGTTGAATGGCAAGTTGAGAATTTGTTTTTCTTCACCTACTTTATTTTCAACTAGGAAGTTGAGAATCAAAAGTTGACCTACTTCGATATTCAAAAAAATCCTTGGGAAATTTGTGACATACATGACAGTTTCAAATTTAGATTTAAAATAATTTTGACGGTTTAAAAGATTCAATGTTTTTTAAATCAAAATAAAATAAAAATTTGTAATTTACCGGTTGTTTTGTTATATTATGGCACAAAAAACTAATAAACTGCCAAAAATTGTTTATACGGTTGAAGAAGAAAATTGGCTAGTTATTAACGTCCTAGAGTTTCGTGATATTATAGAAAATAAGAAAACCGATGGTGCTACAAAATTGGACAAAGACCGGGCTTGGGAAAAAATTACAATAGCATTCAATGTTGCTCCTCCTAACCAGGTTAATCAATATTCTTTTGTTATTGGTCATATCATATCAACTTTTATTCGCATTT
Organism: Episyrphus balteatus; assembly: GCF_945859705.1. NCBI lineage: Eukaryota > Metazoa > Arthropoda > Insecta > Diptera > Syrphidae > Episyrphus > Episyrphus balteatus. The sequence continues at coordinate 65,681,495 of NC_079135.1, forward strand.
TAGGAAAGAAGTTTAAAGTCAAACCCTTTGCTGCAGAACAGGCGTCGAAAATGCAACCGAGACAAGGAAATAAACTGTAAGGTAGCCAAAATATCCGACGAAAGGCATCAACATTCAAAAGCAAAACACGCCATTGAAATGGAAATATTGAATAGCGAAAGAGAGCGGTATAAGCAGGAACATAAGAGAGCTGCGGCGGAAGTTGAGCGAGCTGCATTTGAGCGGGAACGAGCCGAGTTCGATAGAGACCGTGCCCTTATCGAATTGCAGAGGTCAAAAAATCAACTGGAGTATGATCGCGAGCTCCATCTACTTCGCATGAACAATTTAAAAAATGTACCCATGGAGCAACAACAAACTATAGCCCCAACAGCAGCATCAAGAAAACAATATTTATTTTAAAAGTTTTGTTATATTTATTAATACCTTCTTTAAATACATTTGAAGAATTTTAAAGTTTGTGTTTTAAATGTTGTGGTTTATTGTCGACCTAGCATTGGTTGGAAATATGATTGAACCAATCGAGAGCGGGCATTACCAACAACAGCTGTTGCTGCTTGAGATTGAGTTGGAGAAGGCACACATGTAGCGGAAAGCATTTCTGCAAACCCATGTATTTCTGGCGGTGGCTGTAATTCCTTTTCGTCGATTGCTATGTTGTGTAACACAGCACAAGCAATAATGATCAATTGTATCGTCTCAACCCTGCACCTTAATCCTGTTGCCAACACTGGAAAACGCCTTTTCCAAATTCCGTACGAACGCTCGACACAATTTCGGGTACGAATTTGTGATTCATTATATAAATTTTCAGCATCATTTGATACATTCTGGAAAGGCGTCGCAAGATACCTAGTATTTGCATAACCAGAGTCGCCAATTATAATAAAATGCTCAAAATCACCTCTTTCAAATCGTTGCTTTAAATTTGATAAATTGAAAATTCGCTGATCGTGGGTTGAACCCTTTGAAAGAGAGATTTAGAATTTAAGTTTTTATTCGAATCCAATTACTACTAGTATACAATAAGCAAACCTGCCAACGAGCAACAATATCTATGATTTTCAAGTCTGCTGCGGCTACTGTCTGAACATTTAGAGAGAACCATCCCTTTCGATTTCGGAAGAGTTCTGGGTCAGTTCCGCCTGGTGATTGTATGCGGACATGGGTACAATCTATCGCTCCAATTGTTCTCGGAAACTTGGCTATTGCATAAAAATTTCGGGCTGCTTCTAATCGTTCCATGCGTGTCTCAGGCATACGAAAGAATCGTGGAGCAAGATTGGCAATTGCTTGTGAAACTCTTTTAAGGGTGCGATGGACAGTAGCAATGCTTACTCCAATAAAATCTGTAACTGCCAATTGGATTGATCCGAGTGCATAATATCGCAAAGCAATCAATAATTGGGTTATTCCTCGTAATTCACGTGATCTTAGATGGTAATATGGTGACAGCATTAATTTATTAAAAAATAGAAGAATACCAATACCTTCCTTCGTTGCAAGGCAAAGAATCTTCTATTAGACTCAGCACCATCAATGTGGTTGGTTTCGAAAGCCGGAAACGATAAATAAAATCGCGGTCATCCCATCTATCAAGTCCAATACGTGGGAGCATCTTATATTGTCTTCTTTCAATTCTTAAATTTTCTTCATTTTCACTGTCTTCGTCTTCTGAAGAAGACGATGGCCTATCTTCCCAAAAATATTTTCTTCGAAACATAATGATTTTACAATTTACGTGGTGAAAATAGACAATTTATTTAAAACAAATTAAAAAAAAAAAAAAACAAATTCAAATTCTGACAGAAAATCCCGAGTTCATGCTGTAAACTTCTAGTTTTTCGGAAGTTGAGAAAATCTAAAGTTGATCAACTCTACAGTTGAGAATCGAAAGTTGAAACTGTCAACTTTGAGTGAAGAAAAACAAAATCTCAAGTTGAGAATAAAAATCCTCAAGTTGACTTCAACTTTAAGTGAAGAAAACGGCTCTAAAAGTTGACGTTTTTAACTTTCGATTTTCAACTCGAGAGTTTATCAACTTCCAGTTTTCTCAACTTCCAGAAAAAGTAGAAGTTATGAAGCAAACTTGAGGTTTTGCATAGAAAAATTTCATGTTTTATTATAAATTTTTGTTTTAAACAATTTATCGTGGTAAAAAAAATTATTTATGGGCAAAATGGATGTTAAATAATGAACTGAAATGGCTCGTAGAACTTGACAGATTTATTAAGCAATCAAATAATAAAAACAGAGGCGGCGCTAGACCAAAATGAGGCGTGTGAGAGAGTAAATTTGCGGGGCCCCTAGGAAAATGATTTGGACTATCATTTTGAAAAAAAGGATCAAATATTCCGTCCAAGTTCAAGTAAAAAATTGTTATAATAAACTTATAGGTTATCATTTCAATGTAGATGAAAAACAAAATGCACGACTCGATCTCACGAACTTGTTCTTAAATTTCAAATTGATTTAATTTTTTAAACTTTTTATATAAATAAGATTCGTTAAATATACGTATGTAGATATCAGAAAAAAAATTAATTCGTTCATCAACGAATTTTTTTTTATCCATACAAAGTATTTTTAAAATCATTACAATACAAGGAAAAATTAGACAAAAGGTGTTATGCAAATGTTTATTAACAATAGGAATTAATGACTCAGTGATGTCAAAATAAAGGTTATAACATCTTCTTTCAAAATTGGGAGGTCTGCCGGATCGAAGCTTGGCATTTCACCCTCAAGCCTGTGGGAACGTTAGAAGTGAAAAATGCTCCTAACTTTAAAACAGACTGCATGACCTAAGTTCCATTTCCTGACTTTAAAGACCTCTGGTTTTCAAAAGTAGACATTATTAGCTTTAATTCGAGATTAAATTTGCCTTTTAACTCCATAAGTTCAACGGGGCGCAGCGTATTATATGAGACTTTTTCCTGAATTTTGTTCGTAGTTTTGCACATACTTTGGGTCGTTGTTAAGAATCTATCAAGCTTTTTCCAAAACACCATTTTGTATTTTAATGCTAATTCCTTAACTGTCGACCAACATACCAAAAAACGCACTTCCATCGCTTCTAACCTTAAAGCAGGCTGCTTTATGAAACTGACAACCTTTGACCCGAAAAACATCTGAATTTGAGAAGATGGCATTACCTTTAATTTGACACAATACACGTTTCTGCAGTGGCTGCCCTGCCTAACAAAATCTTGATGAATTTGAGCAATTTGATTTACTAAGGCGCATTTGTAGAAAAAAAAAATCAAAATCGTTAGAAACCGTTATAAACATGTTTCGGAAAAAACTATTTTAAGTGAAATTGGTATGAAATTTTGCAGAAATTATTTATCTACATTCCAAATTTCAGAAAAATTTAAATGTAACATTTTCTAAAATTTGACTATTTAAATAAAAAATAAAAATCAAACTTTCTTCATCAAAATATAGAAACTAATAAAAACTAACACTTGATTGTTTTTTTTCATAAGATCGTTAGTCATTTTTGAGTAAATTTTACTTTTCTAAAATTGGATATTTATTTTATAATGTAAAAACTATTACTACTAATCTGCTCCATTTTACTTCTTTTTGCCTTGATTCCTTTGAAAACCGGAAGCAAGTAGACTGTGTGTTCACAGACTTTAGTAAAGCCTTCGACAAATTGTGCCACAAGACTTTAGTCCACAAACTAAAGGCCTTAGGATTTAATGACAAATTTTTACTGTGGATTTCGTCATATTTAAAGAATAGAAGTTATACTGTTACTTTCAGAAATGAGCAATCGGACCAATTTCATGTCAACTCTGGTGTTCCACAAGGTAGCCATTTAGGTCCCCTTTTATTTATTTTGTACATAAATGACATAACATCCATTATAAAAAACTCGTCTGTTTTAATTTACGCTGATGACATTAAAATTTTCAAAATTATAAACTCAATTAATGACTGCTCACAGCTTCAAGAAGATCTACATAGATTTAGGGAATGGTGCAATATTAACCGACTTTATTTGAATATAGACAAATGTAAAACTATGTGTTTTTCACGCAAAAAAACAATTATAACTTATAATTATATTTTAGATTCTTCTTCTCTCTGTAAACTTTCCGAGTTCTCTGATTTAGGAGTTATTCTTGACACTAAGTTGACGTTTACTGACCATTATAACTTTATAGTAAAAAAAGCTAATAAGATTCTTGGTTTTATCAAACGATTTTCTCGTGATGTGTGTCCTCAAGCTTCTTTATATTTCTTTTGTTAGACCTGTACTTGAATACGGCTGCGTAATATGGGCTCCTTACTATTCTGTTCATATAAATAGACTTGAAGGTATACAGAGGAGGTTTTTGCGTTTTTGCCTTAGTTTTCTTCCATGGTCCCAAAGATCCATACACCCACCCTATTCTCACAGACTCCCTTCACTTTTACAACATAGAAAATATATTCAGCTTTGTTTTATTGTCAAATTAATCAATGGTTCAATAATATGTCCATCAACTCTGTGTCGTCTAAATTTCAGCTATAGTCAAACTAGCATAAGAAGACAATTTTCTTTATGTCCGATTTTCAGCAGAACAAACTATGGTGTGAATAGCCCATTAAATCAATTGATTTCAGTCTTCAATAAAAAAATATTACTTTTTGATCTCATCTGTAAACGACAATGTCAAAAGCAAAACATTTAAAGAAAACTTTTTTAACATATTATAGTTATTATTTATTTTTTAGGTAAAATTTTATTATTAAAATTGTATGTACATAAATAGTTTTAAATTCTAACGTTAGGCTATTAACGGATTAAATAAATAAAATTCTTGTTTTTGCCAGTTTGTTCTCGGCTTCTTTTTTAAAATAGTTCCTATGGCTAAAAGTGAACGAAATTGAAATGGGACCACACTGCAGCCACCAGCTTTCCAATACAAAAAGAATTATCAAAATTGATTCACTCAGTCCAAAGTTATGCGGTAACAAACATAAAAAAAAAAAAAAAAAAAAAAAAAAAAAAAAATACAGACGAATTGAATACCTCCTCCTTTTTGGAAGTCGGTAAAAAATATCAATTGAATCAATAATTGGAAAAAGGGAATAAATCCATCTCATCTTATTATTGGCAAAACGCAAATAACTGCATAACTTCTTTATTTGACGGTTCTAAGAATGTGGTTAGGCTAGTCTCACGTTAGTCTTAAAATTATTTGAAAATTGACACTTTTCAAACAACCTGTAATATCGCTGAGTGCTATATTGACATACAACATTAAAATTTATCAGTAGGAAGAAGGAAATTGTTTCTTTCTTTAAACTATTGTTTTTTAAAATCACTTGCTTATGATTTCCATTAAAAAAAGAGGCCGGAAAAAACCAAGGGGATTTCCCTTCTAGATGCAGGAAGATATACAGGGTGATTCAGGAGTAATGTGCCAAAAAGCTAGAGCGTGTAGGTTAGGTCGAGACAAGAAAAAAATCGTATGGGGCGGCGAGCACCCCAGACATAAAAAGAAAAATTCTCAGGTAAGTTTTCAGGTGTTATCAATGAAAAAAGTTGATCAACTCAGGGTGAATCCAATACTCTATCACTTTATTGCATCCTTATTTAAGTCTGAATGTTTAAAAAATAATTGGCTAGTGGTTAATGTTTCGTAAATTAATTTATCAACAAGTCCAGCCACGTAAAAACAGAAAATGAAGAGTTTTTTTTTAGAAAAAAGAATTTTTGGGTTTTTGTTAATTTCTCGAAACTGACAAGATATTTCTTTGGCGCCGGGTACAAAGGTGTTAAGTCAGAAAAGGTGATTTTGAGAAAAGTGAAATTGAAGTTTCAATTTTTGTTTGTAAATCTGAATACGATTATTTTGAAAAAGTAATGATGCAGAAACATCATTTATAAAATCTTTTCTAATATCCATATGCTGTTAAGCAAAAAAAAAATTAAAAAAAATTGTGTTGACTTAACACTTTAGAGCCATTTAGTCTTCAAAAATAAACTTGGTCCAAAGGTGTTATGTCAAGAAAAATCTTTGTTTACATTGATAACAAAGTTTAATTTATAAAAGAAGGTTGGAAATATCAATGTGATTAATTACCAAATGTGAGAATTCTTTTTGAAATAATATAATACCATAGAAAAATAGTTTTTCGTTTTCTGTCTTCTTCTTGACTTTACGCCCTAGGATCAAATTTTTCATTTAAAAATTAAAAATAAACGCAAAAATAAAGGAGTTAAGTCAACTTACGCCCTTAGTACCACACAATTTAAAAAAATTTTGACTTAAACCCTTTGTACGACATCATTTCTAATGGAAGGAGATACGCTAGAGCTATGGCGATAGGACCAAACGAAATAGAAAAAAAAACTGACTAAAGTCCAATAAAAATCCGAAAATCGATTTTTTTGGCTTAACCCCTTTGTACCCGGCAGCAAAGATTTTTGAATCTGGTTTTCTGTTCTTGTTTTAAAATAAATAAGAGCATCGAATTTTAAAAACTAAATTAGTACTTAATTACATAAAATTTTGAAAAGAATTAGTTTGAAATTTTTTTTTCCCAATTTTTTTTTTTCAAAATTTTGATTTTAAAAATTAATTTTTCAAAAACTGTTCCATTTTATGGCTTTGTTTAAAATTTTTGTAAGAGAATAGGGTTTTGGCTTTACAAAAAGGTATACCACGTATTGATTTTGATTTCTAATAATTTTTTTCCAAAATAAGTCAATTTTTTTTTAAATTGCCCCTCCCCGCTAAACGAGGGGGGATAGACCCCCCTCCCATACGATTCCGCAAAACGTGTTCGAATACGCGATTTCGAAAAGCGAAAAATTCATTTTTAATCATTTTTCAGGAGATCAACAAATTGGCGGCGGAAAACAGGGGTCGAAAAACCGCACACGATTACGATCATACGTTAACGTTTTGACTATTGCTCTCTCTATTTAATCAGCAGAAAAAGAAAGGGACACATAGCAACCATACGTTAACGAACGTATGCCGTAGTTCGACCCCAGAAAAGTTCTAAGTCCTAATTTTAAATTGGTACAAAGTGTAAACAGTATATATTAATTGCGAGCCATAGCGAGAAAACAATTTTTTTACAGGAAATAAAGTTGGCCCATTCTTAAGCTCTATACAAAAAATTATTTTATCCAATTTTAAATACCTTTACAAAATTGAAAAATAGAAAAAAGAGAAAAAAGTTTTTATCACTGAGATTTTGTAAGAAAAAATGTATGGGTAAGGCTAGGAGGAGGTTTCATCAAACTCAAATTTCTCCCTTCCTTTAAATTTGATTGAAACGATTACGTCCTATATTTAACGCCTCGAAGTATATAATTTTATTTTCCTTTATTTTGTTCAATTACTGTAATTGCGCAACAAATAATTTCGTATTTTGTTTTTTTGTGAAGTGCAGATGTAATTTTTCTTGGTGAGTTCTTAAGCGATACGTTTTTTGTTTTAAGTTTTTGAATGCGATTTGTTGATAAATAAATTAGGTAAATAATAGTATTCTAATAATTGTATTCATTTAACGTGAATATCAATGTGTAAATTTTCTAAATAAATTTATAAATTGTCTTGTGTTGAAGGAGGTTTCGGCATGTTTTGCGTAGGAGGTTTAGTCAAAATGTAGGAACATCCTTATTTTATTCTTATAGTACGTTTTAGCTTTTTTTCATATTAAAACCTGTATAACCTTTCAGTGAAAATAAGAAAAAAATAAAAAAGTAGGTATCCTTATCCTGATAAGACATTTGATAAGTTAGCCATGCTTGAAGCAGAGGCTACGTTTAGTTGCTGGGGTCCCGGAGCAAAACTAAATTTGGGCCCCTTTGCTCTTTATTTTTCTTTGTAAGACAATGTAAGTTTACTTTTATTTTTGTTTACCTTAGGTATTAAATGTTACGGGCCCCCACCTATTGTGTGGTTGGTTAGCCAAAAAGGCCCCTAATTTGAATTTCTTATGTTCCTGGTGATTCGTCGATAAATAATTTTTCGAACTGACGGAACCTCCTATGGCATGATGAAACCTCCTACTTAAAAGTCGGAACCTCCTACAAGGTAGGATGTTTCATCACTTTTTCTTTATTTACTAATTTACAATAAACTTTGATATGGTTAGTAATTTACTTACTAAAATTTGTTTTTGAATGAGCTTAAACCTTAATAAAAAGCATTTTATGTAAAAAGATGGCTATTTATAAAAGGAAGTTCTTAATTTTTAACATGTCCGTTAACGTGTCAAAACCTCCTCGCCCTACCCTATACATTTCATTATGTTTTAAATTGAATTGGGAATCTTAAGGCAAACATTTTAGATAATCCAAGGTGATTGCAAACTAAATATGTGCTTCACTTTAGAAAAAAAAAAGTTAAACAATTATCTTAAATTGTTTAATTTTCTTTTTCTATCGAGTGGAAACAAGCCAATTTCAATTATTTATTTTTGTTTGATTGTTATAAATAAAGACATTTTCATTTGGCACCCGCGGGGCCCCTGCAAGCGCGGGGCCGTGTGCGGGGGCACACTCCGCACACCTCTTCCGCCGCCTCTGAATAAAAATCTAGGTGAACATCACTCATGGTTGCACTTTACATTTAATATCAAAACATTAGTTTAGATAATTATAATTCATCAAATGAATCATTAACATTTCCCGCCGTTTTGTACTTACACACATTTACATAAACATATAACTTGTATTTACACAAATATACATATACATATAACTTTAGAATTTTGTTGTCATACGGCACATTCAAACTTTTGCAATAAGAAAATTATTTGCTCAAAATTCGAGTTAAAATAAAACAAAATAAAGTTAAATGCCGATTTTAAATTATTGTTAAAACAAATTTCACATTTGAAACACAAAAAATGCACAAAATATAAATGACATTGATATAAATGACATTGAACTGGCAGTATTTGTTTCAGCTGTCACAAATATCTTAGGGATATTTTTAAAACTGAAAGTTAGCCAACTTTTGTTTTATAAACTCTAGAGTTAAGAAAAAAATAGTGAACAAAATAGATTCTCAACTTTTGTTTTAACTCTCGAGTTTGAGTCAACTCTCAAGTTTGCTAACTTGAGAGTTTGCTTCAATTTGAGCAATAGTGAACAAAATCGCCCTTAGTATTTCAACTAAATAAACGAAAAACAAAAAACATAGTACCTACATTTAGGGCCAATTTTTCAATAGTCAGTTAAACAGTCATTTAGTACTTATTCCTAAGGATAGAGAAAAAATCAATTTTTCAACAAGCAGATAAAGCTTATTCCTAAGAATAAAACTATCTGCTTCTTTCAGAGACGAATAAAAATTATTCTAAGAAATAATCTCAACAAAAATATTGTGTCAGTTGTCAAAGCTGTTTTGAAAGAATTTAAAAAAAAAATACAGTGGAACACAAGAAAACAAAAACAATCATGAATACAAATGACGTTTAATTTTAAATATTTTTCAATTTGACAATTTTTTTTTGTTATTCTGTAGAATAAATTATTCTTGATTGAAAAATTCATTGTTTTTATCTGATTGTTTATGAGCCTAATAACTTTATTCGTCAAACAGTTAACTGACTGTTTATTAGAAGATTGAAAAATTGGCTCTTAGTCTTATTTGTTATTTATAACTTTTTGACGTGTTTAGAGTACAAAGCAATTGAAGCAATTAAAAAACAATAATTTAACAATTAAATCAATTAAAATAATTTAATTTTAACAAAAAAAAAATATAAACAAAATAAAATAAAATTATGAAAAATAACAGATTATACAATTAATTGTGGAATCTAATAAAATATATAATTTGACGTTTAAAGCTTTTAGGTTGTTTTCGGACTTCAGTTCATTTGGCAAGGTGTTGAAAATTTGCAAGCCTTTGTAGAATAAACAATTTTGAGCAGCTCTTGATCGAACGAATGGGAGGCGAAAATCGTTATGGTTTCTTAGTGCAAAGAATTGAACATGACCCACATAGTTAACTAAACGAGACAAATAAGAAGGCATTAGATTATTTTTAATTTTAAACACAAACATTCGTCAAGATTCTTTGTTTAACATTAAGCCACATTAACATATCCAACATATAACGTATAGGAGTATAAATATTGCACTTTAAAGTTGTTCGCATAGCCTTATTTTGAAGAAGTTGAAGTCTATTTATCATCTCTTGATTGCACAAAAACAGAATTGAGGGATAGTACTCAAAGTGAGGTTTTATTATCGCGTTGAATATGTTTATGGCACTAGGCGTGTTTTTTTGGCAAAGCTATCCGCAGTAGGATTTCCCAAATATCAACATTGACCAAAAATTCATATGCACGCACCAAGAGAAAGGAAAACATAAATGTATACACTTCATCAAATTTCTATCCGCAGCTTGGTTTAGCTTCTATTCCTATCGGCAGCTGCGTGTTGTTTTTGTAATGCATGTAAACACCAACTGCGGATACGGATAGCAATGCCGAAAAAACACAGCTACTAATTTTTGAAATATTTTTACGAATTCTTCTGAGTAAATTTGTCTTTTTAGATATTTTCTTTTCAATGTATGTAGTCTATTATGTTTCTTTAATGTTAATTTATTGTCTATGACAATACCCAGGTACTTCATTTCAGAAATTATTTCTAGATTCGTTATCAACTTTTAAGTTAATCGCACTGTCATTCATCGTGAGACGTGAGCATGAAATGAAAAGCAAAATAGTATTTGAATGGATCTTTTATAGTTAGTTTATATTAGGGTATAAACAGATTAAAATTTAAAACAAATTTGTTTTCCATTATTGGAACTTCTTCTTCTCCATTATCGACGATAGTCATAATCTCGGATGGGGTCACAACTCTCCCACTCTACTGCTTCACACTACGGCTCCGCATGTGGGGTTCGCCGGGTTGACCTCAGGAAACGTCGGCAGGCTTCTCGATTTTGAATTGTTCCATGTCTAAGGCCAACTGAATGCAGTTGTCGTTGCATTTGTCTTCTCCATGAGTTCTTAGGCCTGCCTCTTCTTCGCGATTGCGTTGGAACGTCGTAAGCGATCGCCTTTTGAACTGGGTTCTCAGGGTTTCGTCTTTGTACATGACAGTACCAGCTTAAACGGTCATGCTGTATTTTATCCAAAATGGTGTTTTTGACGTGAAGGCTTCCTCGGATTTTCTTGCTTCTGATTCGATCAAGCTTTGTTACTCCTGCTGTCATACGAAGCATCTTCATCTCAGCTGCTGTCAGTTTACTCTCATACGTTCTGTACATTGTCCAACATTGTGAACCGTATGTAAGTGCTGGGCGAACAACTGCAGTATAGAGCTTTCCTTTCAGTTTAGGGGGCATTTTTCGGTCACAGAAGATGGCAGAGTTTTCGCGCCACTTCATCCACCCTACACTTATTCGGTGATTGATGTCGTCATCACAAGAAGCTTGGTTGTTGATCATAGATCCAAGATATTTGAACTTTTCGCACTTGGGAAGTGTTGTTCCATTCAGGTAAATGTCCGGAATAGGGCCGTCTGGGTCAGAAAATGGACAGCAGAGATATTCTGTCTTTTTCGCGCTTATCCGGTACCCACTTCCTTCCAGAACATCCACCCACACATCAAGTGCTCGTTGCAAGGATGTTGGATCTTGACTTATGATGGCTCCATCATCAGCAAAGAATAACTGATTCACTTTCGGATCCGTCACTTTTCCTTCAAGCAGGAAGTCAAGGACTGTAATAAAGAGCAAAGGACTCAGGACGCTTCCCTGGTGCACACCGACTTTGATTGGGAACTCTTCGGTGACTCCTGCGGGGCATTTTACCTTCGTTTTTACTTCCTCGTACATGTCCTTGATCATCCGCACGTAGACTTCCGGAACCCCTCGCTGTCTCAGGGACACCCATATCAGATCTCGTGGTTGTCTATCGAATGCCTTTTCGAAATCAACCAGCACAATATGCAAATCCCTTGAGGAATCACGGTGTTTTTCCATTCGGATTCTTAAACTCTGTATGGCATCTGTGGTTGATTTACCCGAGACAAACCCGCACTGGTCATCAGACAGCCGTATTATTTTTCGCAGTCGGCCGTCCAAAATCCGCTCAACGATCTTCATGGTGTGTGACATCAGCTTAATCGATCGGTAGTTATCACAGTTTCGTGTGTCCCCCTTTCCTTTGTAGATTGGGAGAAGGAAACTTTCTCTCCACTGATTTGGCATTTGGTCACCGCTAATGAGTTTGGAGATGAGAATCGTGAGCCATTTACACCCAATGTCTCCCATCTTCTTCCAGAACTCAGAGGGTATTTCGTCTGGACCAATAGCTTTTCCTTTCTTGGAGTTTTTCACCGCCACGCTAACTTCTTCGACTGTAAGGTCGGGTACTTCGTCTAAATTAGGTTCGGCTGTTGGAAAGTATATCCTGGGAAATTGCTCATTTAGGAGTTCATCACAATACTGTCGCCACCTGTGGAGAATTTTGTCGTCATTCACAAGTAGTAGGCCTTGAGCATCGTTAATGAACTTTGGTGAACGTATTTCCTGAGAATTCCTTCTCCTTTGAGCGGCAATTTTGAAGATGGCTGCACCCTTGTTCATCTTGGCATGTCGCAGTTCCTGGAGAGCCTGGTTTGCATCAGCAGCTGGATCAGATATTTCCCCTAGCTCGCGATACATGCTTTCCGTACTCTCTGCTTTATGCTGGGCGCATTTCTTCTTGGCTTCCTTCTTGTAGCGCTTGTAGTCCACTTCGAGTCGTGCTTTTTCATCTCTATTATGAGAGGGGCATTTGGACCAAGCTTGGAAAGCGGTCTTTTTCCTTGATATCACTGCTTTGACTTCATCGCTCCACCACCATGTTTCTTTTTCCCGTTGGTAGTTTCCTTTTGATGTTCCTAGCAGTGACCTCGCCTTCGACAAGCAAGTTCGTTGCAGAGAGTCCCACATATTTTGTACTCTGCACTCTTCGTTTTGTAGTCTGCTGATGGTTCCGCACAGATAATTTCTCATAACAGAGATGAATGCATTGCCTTTTCCTTTGTCCAGGTTGTACCACTTGATTCCTCCGGTAGCCTCTCTTTGTTTGTTTGCTGCCTTCGTCTCCATAAAAAATTCTGTCAGTAGGAGACGGTGTTGCTGGGCGATCGCTTCTCCTAATATCACTTTGCAGCGGCTTCATGAAACTAGATACCAGATGGTAGTCGATCTGTGTTTCATTTCCACCACTACTATAAGTGATAAGGTGTCGGCTTTGTTTAATGAACATGGTATTCAACACTATAAGACCATGTGACCTGCACATGCTTAGAATTTCTTCACCAGGAGGGTTTCTAGTTCCGAATCCAAGGCCACCATGGCAGTCCTCATAGTCTTCGTTGCCGTTCCCCACATGTCCATTTAAATCTCCACCCACAAACAAAAGCTCTTCCTTTGGGATGTCTTTAATGAGGTTGTGGAAGTCTAGCCAGAATGCATCTTTTTCCACCTGCTCACATCCAATTTGGGGAGCATATGCACTGACTATATTCCACACCTTTCCTTCCATCACCAGTTTAAGAGACATCAATCGGTCACTGGACTTCGAAATGGCCAAAACGCTTCCAAGAAGCTTTTCCGCAAGGATGACACCGATTCCGTTTCTACCTTGCTCTGTTCCGTAGTAGAACATCTTGTATTGTTTTGTCTTGACGTCTAAGAAACGGGCTCTGTTTCCAGTGTTTCGCCACTTGGTTTCTTGGACGCACAAGATGTCCACTCGCCTCCTCTTCATCATCTCTTCTAATTCACAACTTCGGCCGTTCATGCTACCCACGTTCCAACTCGCGACTCTCAATTTTCTTCTAACCTCGTGCATTACTTTGCTAGCCCCCGGAATCCGTATAGCTCTGACCCGATTATTTCTAATCGGTCCAGGATCAGTACCGTGTGTAGCAGCGGTACTGCCTGGCGGGGTAGTGCTGTTCGTGTTAGCAAGTACTTCCATAATGCTCGAAATTTTTCGGAAAATTTCGCGAAACGTTTTTCGCAAATTGTCGACACTGGCATGCTCCTGATTTTGTAATGTGATCGTCTTTTACTACGCCGGTGATCTCCAGTCGCCTAACCCAAGGAATTGCATGCACGCTTAATGGAAAGCTCTTAGATGTTGGTGTGTGTCGCTAGGCTCACCTTGATGTTATTTTGCCTAGATGTGATTTGCTCCTTATAGACCTGTGCTCTGAATATGTCGGAGTAGCTCGTATAAGGGGTTCACCAAGTAGTTCGGCCTAACTGGAACTGGTGACGCTACCGTTGATTCTATAAATGAATTCTTCCGCTACCGTCAATTGTTGGGAGTGCCTTGGTGGGAACACTCCTTCGTTGGGGGGTAATTAGTAGCAACAGCCTACTCCGCTTCGACCTGTCGACCATGGGAGGCCCTTCTGCGAAAACAAGTTTCGCGATCGCATAGCTCTTAGCTTCATAGTAGTAGTCACCGTAAGCCCATCCGCCACGACAAGGCTTACCCCCATGGATGGGTTTTCCATTATTGGAACATTGAAAAAAAAAAACAGGTTGCAAAAATCCGAGGTACCCGTCCGTTTACCCATAAAACAATTTTTAACTTTACAAAACCAAGCATATTAAAAACTATGTATGTTTCAAATAATATTCAACACAATTTCATATTTTATGCTTAATTCTATAAACATTAACACTTTTTTAATGCAAAAACCACGTAAACGCGATTCAATTTAAAAATCACTACAATTGATTTGTTTTCATCTTTATTTATTTGTTTGACATAGAATACGTCAACTTTTCATTTGACAGAACTCATATTTTTGCCGGAAGAAATTCTTTGGGCTAAATTTGTCAGGGTGGGGAAATTTTTTACTCTCTCGTGAGCGCTCTCTTCTACACAATTTTTGAAGTTGGGAACAGACTCTGACCAAAAATAATCAAATATTACTAAATTCGGCAGTTTAAAACTGAGTGTGGAAAGGACCTAATATGAGTTGAGAGTGTTGATTTGTCAAATTACATGTTTTGTTTACAAGACAATTCAAACATTTTTTTCTCTTAGTAATCAACGGAAAAATAAAAAAAAAAAATGGAAGTTTTGAAATGTCATGATTTATTTCGAATAAAAAAAACAACAAAGTTAAATAAAATAAATGCCACTTCAACCATTATTCGTTTTGATAAACAATATTTAATTGATCCCAATTTCAAAATTTATTCTTAATTTACATCTCTCACGCACGTAACTACTACTATACTCTTCATCCTCAAAAAGATGTTCAAAGTAGAGCTCTTGATTTCGACCGGGTAGTACCCGTCCTCACAAATACCCGGGTACTCGGGTACCCGAGTTTTCGGGTATTACTCGAGTACCCGGGTACCCGGGTATTCGGGTACCCGAGTAGTTCGGGTGCCCGGGTACCCGGTAGTTTCATGTATTATAATACCCGAGTACCCGGGTACAATAAAGCCATTTGTTTGTTTTATTTGGAAGCGTTTGATTTAAGAGTATTAGGGCTATGGGATCTATGATGGGTGGAAAATTTTTTTTTTACCAAAAACCAAAAATGGTTGGTATATTCTAAGCTACAATTTAAGACAGTAAACACTAACGTTAGGTGTGTTTTTTTGTTTATCTATATAGATTTTGACATCGGTATTTTTGAAATCCATGCAAACATTTGGCACCACTGTACATACACTTTGGCAGCTGTCTGTCAAAAATGTTGCTGTTGTTTTTTTTTTTATTTTAACTCCGAAGTGGGGAGGCCATTACATCCATGTTGAATACAAAAACAAATTTTCACAAAAAAAACAAAAACCATTTGTATGGCCATGGCATCCATGTTGGATTCAAAAATTTTTTTTTCACAAAAAACGAAAAATCATTGGTATATTCTTAGCTACATTTTAAGCCCATAACCATTAACATTAGTTGCGTCGTTCTTGTGTTCTAAGCGTTTGAAGGTAGCCATATTGATTTTTTTTCGATTTTTAAAAAATCAAAAGTGGAAACTTTTTTATTTTTATTTCAAAGTTTTCGAAAAAACTTTGGTAATTTTATGTATACTAGCCGACCCCGCACTCAAAATTCGAGTGCCAACTGTAACTTTTATTTATGCTCAAATAAGCACACTATATAAATCACTTTATTTACTACTAAGAATATGCAACACTTAATTTTTTTCGAAATTCGAGAATGTTTTCGAAGGTTCTCGTCTTTGCTTTTAGAAGTTTCCACTTCCAGAAGGGAGAGGGCGTGGTTCAGCACATTTGTTTTTGTTTTTGTTTTTTTCCTCAATTTTAATTTATTGTTTTTAGCTATTTCGGTAAAAAAAAATAAATAAAGTATACATATATTCTGCACATCTAGATAAAATTTCCTATCGTTCCGTATATAATTTATGCCCCTTCGGTTTTTGTGGGCCACGTATTTTGTACCACAAAATAAGTGTTTGCCGTTTTATTATATGATATTTGTTCAACAATGTTATCAGGATCCATTTAAGACTTTGATCTGAAAAATGCATTGCGTATATCTCGAAATATTAACATTTCAATACAACCATGTCAAACAAATTTTTGATTATTTTTTTCTATGAGAGCTTTTTTCAAACCTCATTTTCTCCGCTTTTTTTTTTACTTAATATTTTGGAAAATTTTTAAGAATCAAAATAAACAAAATGAAAGGTATCTTTGCACACGGCAAGGACCCTTCTCCGGTGGGCATAGTTTGGCCACCCAGAGGAATGGAGACGATGCGGATATTGCATCTTTTGATTTTTGCTAGTAAACCAGGTTAAAACTCTTTTGACGACAATTCTTCGCTTTGACTGGAGAACTGCTTTGAATTTTATTTTTGCCTTCAATGTTATACCTATGGTGTGTTATTTACCGTTTAAAATGCTCAGTATCAACAATTTTGCTAACAAATACTTTTTTTTCTTTTGATACCCGAGTACCCGGGTACCCGTTTATTCGGGTAACTAAACAACCGGGTACCCGGCTACCCGAGTAATACCCGAAAACTCGGGTACCCGGGTACTCGGGCGAGTACTCGGGTATCCGGGTATCAAGAGCTCTAGTTCAAAGCGATTGAATTTGATACGCAAAGTGCAAATAATTCTTTGCAAATTGGCAAAACTTTGCGTTTCAGAAAAAGAATTTTTGTTTTACTTCTCAAAAAAATAATTCCTCCTTTACAAATTGGAGTTTGGTGAAACATTAGGAGTTCTTCGTAAAATTAGACAAAACATAACAATGAACTGTGCAGTAAGAGTGCATGATGTTGTTCTGAAACTACATTTTGAATATTGTTGCAGCTTACTTTTTTTGTATGCCATCAATACCAAAAAAAAAGACTTCAAGTACTCCAATAAATCAATGAGAGTAGTTTTAAAGTGCGATAGATACACCCCAATATTATCTATGGTTGAGTCCTTGAACTGAGTCCTTGAACAATTTTAATCAAAGACTATTTGTTTATAAAATTTAAAATGGTATTATGCGCAATATATCTGCGAGAAAATGTTAGCATCAACGAAATCTCATAACACAATCTAAGAAACAACAATGATTTAAGAATTCAACGCGTATGCAAGGGGACAAAGAACAATGTAGTATATGGGATTTCAAATATTCAACAGCCTTCCTGACTCTGTTAAAACTTCAGAAACTATATTTGAATTAAAAAAAAAAAATTAATTATAACGTTTAAAATGTTCATTAATATTATGTAAAAGTGTTAAAAACAGCAAAAATGTAACTTACATCAAGAAAATTTGTAAAATTGTACATAAATATTATCTTTTTAAGGCACAGGTTGCTAAATAAAACTTTAAAAAACAAAGAATTTGCAATGTTAAAGTTCAATGTTGCAAAATGCAAAGTGTAAAATGGTTGGTGCAAAAGGGTCCAGATTCTGATGTAAGGCAAAAAGGCTCTCGAAGTATTATATAAACTATATAAAAATACCGTACTAATCACCTTTGTTGAAAAAAAATTATTTATGAAGTGAAAATATTCTAGCGTCCGCCCTGTCAACAATAATCCCGTTCCATTGGAGATTATGAGTAGATCTAGTACTACAATTAACACATGATCTTCTACATAGAGGAAGGAATACCTAGAGACGCGACTTCGGTTGGTTTTTCTCTTCCACCCTACAAGCTGCAATGAGAGGAAAAACTCCACAGTGCTTATATGTGGTAGTTTTCCCGTGCATTTTAAATGGCACCAACACATTCAACTGTGGAGTTGAGCTCAAAACAATTAAAAACAATTTAAGTGCTCAGTAGGAAATAAATTCATAAAAAAATAATATAATAAATTCAAAACACGAACCTTTTTTTTTTATTTCTGTACATATTTATTGAAAGGTGGGTGTCTGGAGTGAGCTATTTGAGCTATTCAAGTTCATGTACAAACCAAAATCATGTTTAAATTCAAAATTTGTGAGGACATCTACTGGTGAAAGGAAGGTATTAAACGAATTGTACTTTTCACACGTATTCACAGATAGGAAAACAAGAGAAAAATAAGAGAGATTATCTGAAATTAAATTTGCGGGTGTTTTAGGTAAGGGGGGTACGAGTCGGCTCTCTAGGTATTCCTTCCTCTATGATCTTCTACTTGAGAAGATAGAAATGTGTAGTTGTTGTACTAGATTTCTACTCACGAGTAAACTACCACCTCCAATGGAACAGGGCTAATAGTCAGAAATTTTGATCAAGAATTTTGATCAAAAGAATTTTAAAAGAAAATCTGAAAAATTACTTACTGCACAATCCATACCACCAGAAAAAAAATGAATATTTTCGTAAAACAGAATGTTTTTATTTAAAGTTTTTTTATTGAAATATAAGAAAATATATTTATGTAATTCAATTCTCTCTCTATTTAAAATTGTTTTAGTTTTAGTTTTTTTTTTATGAATTTGTTCCTTAAATAAGCGGGCAACATTTGTATCGATTCCTCTTAAAAAAAGGACAATTTTCCAAAATTTCGTTGTTTTGGAACATTAATTTTGTTTTCACAATAACTGCCAGAAATATGTTGACAGGAAAATTTAAAAAAAAATTATTTTGAAGCAAAATCTAAAGTTTGGAAGGCAAACTTCTACTTTTTCTGAAAGTTTATAAAATCTCGAGTTGAAAATCGTCGTAAACTTTGGGAAATTCAAAAGTGTGAAAATAAAAATCCTCAAGTTATGTTCAACTTTTAGGGCCAATTTATTGAGCCCCCATTAAATTTTGAAATTTATCGTTTTAGTTAAAAGCGTTGTTAAACTATTGACGCCTTTAAGTATACATCATTAAAAATTCATTTAATTCATCCTTCTTTAGTTAAAGTCCTTACTTTTAATGGTAACTTTAAATTTAAAACTCTGTTAAAAATATCCTAGGGATTTTTTTATTTTTTTGAAAAATTAATTTGTCAAAATTTAATATTTGTCAAAGTATAATAAATAGATACATAGATTTGAATTAAAAGGTTTAAATGAAGAATAATAAAACAAATATAAAAACTGGTCCATAAGCGAGGGTATCAAAATGTCAGTGTGTACCAAAAACTGATGCAATTGCAATTTTATGAGATGAAAATATTATCCATCAACGCTTGTGTTTCTTTGAAGTGGAGAAGATGACTTTGTATATTGTGCTGTTTTGTGGAGTAGATCCATTAATTTTTTTGAATTTATGTCCTTTCAAAATCTTTATCTTTAGTGCAATGTTGAAATAAAATGAAAACAGGCTATAAGTCGTTTGTACTAAAACGACAAGAAAACGACTTGCCCTAGGAGCGCCAATTTGAATTAATTTTGAACTTTATAACTTCGTAATTCTCTCCGCTCTTCGCCAATTTTCCTTAAAGCACGATAATTGCTTTACCAGAACCAGAATTTTGGCGTCCAGAGAGATTCTTTTCTTGGGTCGTTTTAGGACAACGCATTAGGAAATTTATGTCATAAATATGTAGATATGAATCTTATTCGATTCTTAGCAATCGTCCGCTTGACGCGTGAATACACCTAAAAAATCTACAATAGAATTTCCAGTTGATAAAGGTGCATAAAAGGGGAGCGTATCGGAATCCCGCTTTTTAAAATCCCGTTTTTCGAAAATCCCGAAAAAAAAGTTTCAAAATCCCGTTTTCTAAAATACCGCTTTTTTAAATCCCGTTTTCTGAAATCCCGCATTTTAAAATCCCGTCAAATCCGGAAAATCCCGATTTTTTTACAAAATACATGCTTAATTCACAAATAAAAAAATCATGAGAAATAGACAAAAAATTAGTAAACTGATTTTTTGCCCACACAATATGTACCTTCAACACATAATGAAAACGGTATTTCTTTTATAAAAATATAAAATGATTAAAGCCTTAAATTGAGTTCACAAGTAAAAGAAATTTCATTTATTTAAATATCAAAATTGTTGAAATGCATCCAAATATAAGTTGAAATATATTTAAATGAAATTTCTTTTGATTATGTAGTGTGTACTTAATTTAAGGTGTTGTGATCATTTTATGTTATTATTAATCTATGGGATTATCACGATTTGATTGTTCTTCTGAAACTTTAAAGTAAATATTAGTTTGTTAATTGATTTCTTTTTAGTATCACATTCCTTACTTTTTCTTATTTTTTTATATATTATATTTTTTGTTAAAGCTTTTAATTAAATGCGTTTAGAACAATGTCTCATTTTTTAATTTGTTTTAGTATCCCGATTTTGCAAGCAAAACTAGTTGTTTTATTTTAAAAAATCGCGCGATTTTTTAAAATAAAACAACTAGTTTTGCTTGCAAAATCGTTATAATAAAAAACGGGATTATAAAAATCGGGATTTTAAAAAGCGGGATAATGAAAAACGGGATTTTAAAAGCGGGATTTTAAAAAACGGGAATATAAAAAGCGGGATATCGAACCCAACCCGCATAAAAGCAATATTTATTCAGAAGTAGACCGATACAACACATACATATAACTTCATTGAAATCACATCACAAAATTTACACAAACATATTAGGACTAATAAGTTATTTCAACAATCCTTTAAAGAAATGTTATCTAATTTTTCGATGTTTATTCCTCCTGTGGACTATTTTGTTTTCTGTTTCAATTACTGCTTAGCTCTTTTGAATCACAAATTGTTTCAATTGAAATAAAATAATAAAATAATTACAGTAATGACATTTAACGCTAATGGAGAGTGAATAAATTCAAATCATATTTAAAACCTCCGTTAACTCTAAAAATCCCTCTTAAAAGGTCGAATTTGGTGTTTTAACTAAAACTACTTTTAAATTTAATGCTCAATTAGTTAATGATGCCAAACTTCAAAAAAATACTTAAAAGAGACTGAATTAAACGAAATTGGTTTTTAATTTTAAAATTAACTTCTTTTTTTAATGGCGATTTAAGTTTAATGGAGAGTCAATAAATTGGGCCTTAGTGAACAACATCACCCTAAATGCCTTACCTTACTGACATTAAAAAAACACGTTTGTTGAAATAGTTTTTGCACTCGGAAATTAGCACTTCTAATACAAAAAAAGCAGCCTCGCAGCAGAATACCATCCATAAGACTAATTCGGCCATCATGAAAATCATCAACGAGAACGTCATCATAATTGAACTTTTTGTATAGCCGTTGAAGATTCGGTTGTTGTACTTCATAGTTGAATATAGTTTCCTTAATTTGTCAAGAAAATTGTACATACATATTTTACACACTGGACCCAAAAAAGCAACAAATTTTTTTGTATATGGTTATTAGAGAATTCCAAATTCTTGCCAAATTGATTCAATTCAGTCGTTCACTCAAAATCTAATTCATAACAGATTAAAAGATCATTCGACATATAATGTAGAATGAGTTTTTAAATTTTTGCTTTGCTTATATTTATTTTATTTTTATTTATTTCTACTTATTTCAGATGTATCGCCTGCCAGCAACAATTTCTCGTCTCTCCGTTGCCCGCCAATATGCTGTGCGCCAAATGTCAAAGGACGTTAGGTTCGGACCAGAAGTACGTGCTCTTATGCTTCAAGGCGTTGATGTACTAGCCGATGCTGTAGCCGTTACTATGGGACCAAAAGGACGCAACGTTATCATTGAACAGTCATGGGGTTCACCAAAGATCACAAAAGATGGTGTCACCGTTGCTAAGTCAATTGAATTAAAAGACAAATTCCAAAACATTGGCGCCAAATTGGTACAAGATGTTGCCAACAACACTAACGAAGAAGCTGGAGATGGAACAACTACAGCTACTGTTTTGGCCCGCGCTATCGCCAAGGAAGGTTTTGAGAAAATCTCCAAGGGTGCCAATCCAGTAGAGATTCGTCGTGGTGTTATGATTGCAGTTGATGCTGTTAAGGACAATCTCAAAGCTATGTCCCGTCCTGTAAGCACACCCGAAGAAATTGCTCAGGTAGCCACAATCTCTGCTAACGGAGACGTTGCAGTAGGAAACCTCATCAGCGAGGCCATGAAGAAAGTGGGACGTGATGGTGTCATCACTGTTAAGGATGGAAAAACCTTAACCGATGAACTAGAAGTAATTGAAGGCATGAAATTCGACAGAGGATATATTTCGCCGTATTTTATTAACTCTTCGAAGGGTGCCAAGGTTGAATTCCAAGATGCTCTGGTATTGTTTTCCGAGAAGAAAATCTCCTCCGTTCAATCAATCATCCCATGTCTTGAACTTGCCAATGCCCAAAGGAAACCTTTAGTGATTATTGCTGAAGATATTGACGGAGAAGCCTTGAGCACCTTAGTGGTGAACCGTTTGAAAATCGGTCTTCAGGTTGCAGCTGTAAAAGCTCCAGGTTTCGGTGATAACCGCAAATCCACTCTGACCGACATGGCTATTTCTTCGGGTGGTATTGTCTTTGGTGACGATGCTAATTTGGTGAAGCTGGAAGATGTTCAACTCAGTGATTTGGGAAAAGTTGGTGAGGTCGTTATCACAAAAGACGACACTCTTTTGTTGAAGGGCAAGGGCAAGAAGGAGGACATTGACAGGCGTGTAACCCAAATTAAGGATCAAATTGAAGAAACTACCTCTGAATATGAAAAGGAAAAGCTACAAGAACGTCTTGCTCGTCTTGCTTCTGGAGTAGCACTCTTGCGTGTTGGTGGATCCAGCGAAGTTGAGGTGAACGAAAAGAAGGACCGTGTTCATGACGCACTAAATGCAACCCGCGCTGCTGTTGAAGAAGGTATCGTTCCCGGAGGTGGTACTGCCTTGCTGCGTTGCATTCCCAAATTAGATGGCCTTAAAGGTGCCAACGAAGATCAAGTAAGTACAATTCTATACATATTTATTCTATGCATATTTGTGCCCTTAATTATGAAAGTGGACTGAGTCACTCCTAAAAATGCCATCAAATCTAGCCTAAAAATAATTATAATTTAAGGGATAAAGTTTATTTGAAACCGAAATTGCAGTAAATAAACTTCTTTATTACTCCTCTAGTGATTTCATAAAAGAAATATAATTAAATCGTTATAAAAAAAGTTTTTCTTTAAACAATGCAAAAAGTGACTTAGTCCACTTTCATAATCATGGGCACATTTATTCTGTGCAATTCTATACATATTTATTTTTGCATTATTTAATTCTTTATTTTTAGAACATGGGAATTGATATTGTTCGTCGCGCTCTTCGTATGCCATGTATGACCATCGCCAAAAATGCCGGCGTTGATGGTGCCATGGTTGTAGCTAAGGTTGAGGTCAAGGACGGAGATTTCGGCTACGACGCATTGAAGTCTGAATATGGAAACCTCATCGAAAAAGGTATCATCGATCCCACCAAAGTTGTGAGAACCGCCTTGACTGATGCTTCCGGTGTTGCTTCCCTCCTAACGACAGCTGAAGCTGTTGTCTGTGAATCTCCCAAAGAAGATGGCGCTCCTGGTGGTATGCCTGGTATGGGTGGCATGGGAGGCATGGGAGGTATGGGTGGAATGGGCGGTATGATGTAAAAGCAATAACCACTGACCATCCAGCGCATCACTGCTTACTTTATACATAAAATGTACTTTTTGTTTCATTTTATTATTTTTTTTTTGTATTTTTAAAAACAAATTCCGTTTCTTTTTTTACGTTACTTCCATTTATTATTATACATATTATATATGTAAAAACAGAACAATTTTATTTTTGTTTGTAAGTGCAGCAAGTCGCAATTGGTTGATCTTAAGACTTACATTAGATTGAGAAGAAGATTTAAATCATTCGACTGAGTGTGCACTTAAGTGGGAGTTTCTTTCAAGAAAAATAATAATAGATTTTAGTTACCTGTTAATAAAAAATTATAAAACGTGTTTTTAGAAAACCTGTTAAATTGCATTTATCTTTACGGGTTTTTTAGTTTATACGAAAATTTAATTGTACGTCTTATTTCGGGACAAATAAAATTATATAATTTTTAAAAATAAAATTTGTGTTTGATTTTTTATCATTTGTTCTCAAATTTATTGCTTGTCGTTTTCGAAAAGATTTCATAAAAAAATAATGAAAGTCCCAACATCAACTCCGACTACATACTGAGGGGAGCAGCGAGTAGATACCTTCAAGAAGAAAATTTCTTATCAAAAATAGAATGATTTTTTTAAGGCAAGAGCAGGACTTTTTTATTTGAAGGGTATATTCCCATCAAACAACAGAAAACGTGTGTACCTTATGTAATATGGGAGAAGACAACACATTTATCCACTTTTTTAGAGTATGTCCTGTATTGAAAGAACTACGTATATTACAGTACGGAAAATATGGTAAATATACGGCTGAATTCAGAAACGCATCACTGCTTTTGCATCACGACTTTTTGTATGGAAAGAAAACACTACCTTACCTACAAAGCATCACGTTTGCACCAGAAATATTTTTGAAGCGTTAATGAATTCAGCCTACTGAATGGCGAAGGAAACTGGAACTCACTGATAAAA
This sequence comes from Episyrphus balteatus, assembly GCF_945859705.1. NCBI lineage: Eukaryota > Metazoa > Arthropoda > Insecta > Diptera > Syrphidae > Episyrphus > Episyrphus balteatus. The sequence goes on from NC_079135.1 coordinate 65,706,443, forward strand.
TACTCTAACTATTAAATTTCGCGCCGAACTAGTAAGAGAATACAATGGCTAGAACAACAACAGGGTTAAAACCTTGCTCCGATCGGAGCAAATTTGCTCCACTTTTGAGGGAAAAAAATAATCTACTCCAACGCTCCGATTTTTAAGAATTTACTCCACTTTTTCCACACAGAAAAATCGTTTTTTGAACTAACTTTGCTTACCAGATTGGAATGTTTTAAATCGAATTTTTGTTTATTTTAGAATTACAAACACATTTTTGTAACCACCACTTGCATTAATGAGGCTAATAAAACAATATAAATTGATCCAAGGTGAATTAATCACAAAATAGTTCTTTTTTATGAATTGAATTGACTTTAATTTAATTCTTAATTGTTTTTTATTAAAAAAAAATTCCTTAAAGGTAAAGATTTTTTTGTTTCAAATCTACTCCGGAAATTTTGCATTTGCTCCACTTTTTTTTCAAATTTGCTCCAAAACTTTATGACCGAGTTTCGAACCCTGAACAACAACAACACCTACAACAACAATAACAAAACCAACAATCAAAAAAAATAACACCAAAATAATAAATAGCAAAACTAATGTGTTACTCTCATGTTACATGTAAGTAACATGCACTGCCTATGACATAGGCATCATATTATCTTTCAATTGAGCCATCGAAGCCTAAAAAAATATTTAATGGAATATTTTTTACCAATTTTTAAAAATATGTTACATGAGAGTAACGCTGGGTCCGAAAGGGTTAGTAATTGTAACGAAAATTTTAAGACCTATTGCGTATCGAAACAATCGAAATTACACGTCAACATGCGGTTGACTTTCTTTCTTCTTTCAATTATCACGAAACTACATTTTTTGACCTGATACCTTCGAGATCTCGGAAACTGCTCATCCGATTGCTTTCAATCATGCCTATTAGTGAATTCGCGCCCGGGGAGTTGACTGGATTCGCGGTAGATTCGCATTCGCGATATTTTGTTATTAGTGAATTCTACGAATGAACTGTATAATCGACTCCTGTGTCTACGTTCTGTAACATAGTCGAGAGCTTCTCGCATCGAAAAATTGTGAAACTACTCGATCCGCAACCAAATCAAATTTCAATCTGTGAACTCCCTGGGACGAACTGTATTATCGATCCACGAAAACACACTAAACTGCTTACCGACATATGTCATTGTCGACACTTACATAGCCAAATGTCATTCTATCTATCATTCGTTTCGGTAATACAAAATCTTGTGAAAGTGACTCTCACTCCCGCCGCCGCCGCAGTTCATCTGCGTCTTCGGTAATAGGCATGAATATCTACTATGTAGCGTAGGATTTTTTTTCATATCCAACACAACTACCAGCATCAACTCAATACCAAAATCATTACCAGCGACAACAACACCAATATACGAACACTAATACAAACAACATCAACAAGGACATATGAACATCAACACCAACCGCAATTAGTATTAATGAGATCACAGTTTACTAAAATTAAGTTACTATTCGAGTTGAATTAAAATTATTACAGTTTTAAGATAGCACGATAAAAGCTTCATACAAATTTCGTAGGGCAAAGTTTACATTGTCACTGGATTGGGAACATTGGGGAACCTAAAGGATCGACATCAAGGAATTCATCTTCCAATATTTAGTTACGTATGCTAAATTAATAAAATCATAAAACCACTATTTTATGCACCTTGTATGCATAAAATAGAGCATAAAGCCTGGTACGCAGCTCGCGCTTAATTTTAGCTCCCATATAAATTATCGAAAATTTGTATCTGAGCTAAAATGGATCCCATACAAATTATCGATAACTTGTATGGGAATTTTATCTCAGCTAAAATTTAGCGCGAGCAGCGTACCAGGCTTAAAGCTCCTCGGATAAACTTGGCGCAGGTCAACTCGTCCGACTTGCTCGACATCTTGATTGCAATTGCAACTGAAATTACACTCGTCAGTGTATTTCCTTATGGGACATACGACAAACGTTCACTGAAATTCCAGTAAAATATTGTTGTATGTGTAGCAAAAACAGCACATACGACAATTATTTACCGAACGAAGAAAAACACAGATTTTGTATGAAAAAATTGTAGTATGTGATAGTTTTTGTCGTATGTGCACGTTTTCTGTGCACTTACGACAAAAAGCTACTGAAAATGTTTGTAAACCTACACATACGACAAAATGCATAGCGATTATCTCGGAAACGGATACAGATATCGAAAAACGGATTTCACAGAATGAAAGAAAAAAAAATCAATTAGCAAAACTGCATTCAAATCTCAAAACCTCAATTTTGCACTTACGACAATATTTTATTGAGGCGACGAAATGCAAATTATACAAAATTTATTTTCACAGTGTTAAGTTGCTTTGTCAAGTATTTTGAGAAGGAAAAATTAAGATAAATGCAAATTAGGTATACAAAATTTATTGAATAATCACATAATTTTTTTTTTGTGAATAATATGAACAAAAAATGAAATTATTGGATTTATGAAATTTAGATTTGAGCGATTGGATTTAAAATAAACTTTAATCCAAACTAAATCCAGAGGGAATAATATGGCCGTAAATCTCGGAATTAGAGTAGGTGGAAATGTAGTATAAATCCGAGATTTAGCTAAGTAGATTTAGAATAAATCTCAAGATATATTCCAAATCTGGGATTGAGTGTAGGTGAAAATCTTGGATTTAGAATAGGTGAACCTAAGTCCGCGATTTAGCGAAGTAGATTTAGAATAAATCTCGAGATTTATTCTAAATCTACTTAGCTAAATCGCGGATTTAGGGTATGTGGAAACGTAGTATTTACTTTTAAAAAAACGCCTAAAAGGCGTTTTTCTTTTTTAGTTCAGAACAGAGCCGGAACTGTCAAACAAAAATGTATGTTTCTTTTTTCGTTCTGAACGTGTTCTGAGCTTCTTCAGAGCATGCTCGATAGGCTAAAAAAGAAAAACGCCTATATAGATCATTGCTTTAAATTTATCTGGTCTAATATGGGCCCAAGTTTTCTAATTTCGTTTTCTACTGTACCAACCAGTATTCACTCGTTACTTTAATTTGAATTCGTTTTTTTTGTTCAATAAATTTTTTGTGTACTAATGAATTAGTTCAATTGTACTAAAAAGATAAGAAACATGGCTGCCATGAACTGACTTGGCTCGACGAGTCTTTTTTAAAAAAGTAAATTTTATCTGTTGCTTCTAAACTTACTAAATAACTGTTTTGTAATTCCTTTCCATAAATAAATTATCAATCAAATAATCTAGTTTTCAATTATTTAATTGTTTGTTTAAATACATTTCGTATATATGCATGTAAAACAAAAAACATGAATGAAAGCGTCGTGTCATAAGTTTTCTTTTTTTTTTTTTCTTAATGTCGGTACTTCGTCTGTTCCGTCGTCGATGTCGTCGTCGTTGAGAGAACCAAATCATGGAAAAGTAAAAAATAAACGGACGAACGAACCACAAAAAAAAAAAACGACCAAAGTGTGCAGTGAAAAGATTTCCGACATGAAAATATATTTAAAAAAAATATGTATTTAGTCAAAATAATTTCCTCTCAAACTTTAGGATAAATAATATTTTTGATTTTATTTGCTTCCAACATAAAAAACATTTGTGTTTTTTTTTTTTTAAACAAAAAAGATCTTTTTCTTAAATGTTTTATCTGAAAAAAAAAAAAAAAAAATAATAAATAAAACAAAAATTGTCATCTCTTTGTTAAATGAAAAAATGTTCATGTGAAATCCGGAAAAAGAAAAATGTGTATGTACATTGTACATACGTACGTACTAAACCAAGACCCAGAGTGAGAACCGCTTGTAAAGTTTGACCAACATGTGACCTCATTTTTATGATAAATTTTGTCCGTCGTGCAACAAACCATTAAAAAAATTTCCAATTGCAATTATTATTGTTAGAAGTAAAAAAAAAAAAAAAACTACTTTACTCCGCCTTTGTGACTAGCACTAGGCTGGGTTTGTCAGCAGTAGCATGAGCATCATAGAATAGTGCAAGTTTCAGCAACAACAATCTTATAATTTAGCTCCTCAAAAATTGATCATACACCACGCATCATTTATATTGCAACAAGAGAGGAGCATATAGCGGCAGCAAAAGGAATATAAGGGCAAAATAATATGGAAAAAAATGTGATAAATATCCTCCATACACATTGGATAATGGTGTTTTTTTTTTTTTGCTTTATTTCGCTTATATGTCACGGAAAAAAATTCTTAAAATAAAAATTCCTTGCGATGAGCTGCTACTCCACTTGCACTATTCTGTTGCTGTTGCTCATTGCTGTGCTGCTTTGGCTGCGAATGCGAATATGCTTAAAATATTGATAGCATAGATCAGTGTTGTTATATAATTTATTTTTGCGTTTGAAAATTAATGTCAAAATGTACTTACAAATTAGGTGTGTTCAAAGATGCAATCATTACAACAGGGCAGAATAGAATAGTTTCATGATAATAGGTGTGTTTTTTATTACCACCGGGCTTAACTGGACAAATAAAACGCAGTCGGGGCTAAGCATTTTACATGTTAAATACAACAACACCTTAGCCCCGTGGGCTTACTTGTTAGGCCCGGAGATTTCTCTGGGCTTAACGTTTTGAACAGTTTTAAATCTGTGCTACCAAACTATTTTTTTCAAAAGTTGTTTAGAATTTGTTTAACCCTTTCGGACCCAGCGTTACTCTCATGTAACATTTTTTTAAAAATTCGTAAAAAATATTAAATTAAACAATTCTTTAGGTTTCAATGGCTTAATTGAAAGATAATAATGCCTAGTTACTGGATTATTACAAAAAGTTAGTCAAATATCAGACCTTAAATTTTTTTTTAAATCGAAAAAGGGACTGAAATTTCCTTTTTTTTTTTTTTGCAAAAAAAAAAATTTTTTTATATATGGTCATAGTTTTGAAAAAAAGATATAAAAAATGGTAATGCAGAAAGTGTTTGGTTTTTTTGCTTAGAAGAAGTAGCATACATTATAGTTTCATAAAAAATTATTTTCTCAGTTCTCCGACTTTCTTTGGTGTTCATAGGCAGTGCATCTTACTTACATGTAACATGAGAATAATATATTAGTTTTGCTATGTATTATTTTGGAAAATAACTTTTTGCTATTCATATTTCTTAGTTGTGATGTTTTTGACCCGATAATACCGAAAAAACATTTTTTAATATTGATTTTCATAGCTTGGGTTCGAAAGGGTTAAAAACGTGAAAACTCACTTTTGGAGTGACAAAATGTATTTAACTAGTTTTAGTAGCATACATTTTTGTGTCTCTTTGTAAAACATACAAGAAAAATGCAAGAAATACCCTAAAGCAAAAAAATAACAACTCTAAATTTTTGTTGTGTCTGCTGTTTTCGGAACATTCAATATGCAGTGCTGCCAAGATTTCAGGTTAAGCCCCGAGGCGTTTTTTTTGTCCAGTTAAGACCGGTGGTAATAAAAAACACACCTAATAGCTCCGTTCCATTGGAGGTGGTAGTTTACTCGTGAGTAGAAATCTAGTACAACAACTACACATTTCTATCCCCTCGAGTAGAAGATCGTGTGTTAACTGTAGTACTAGATCTACTCATGAGTAAACTTCCACCTCCAATGGAGAACTTGTAGCTAATGTCATATCTGGGCTGGTGAAGATGTAAACAAACATTTTTTTGTACTGGAAAATAACTTTTGTTGTAATTTATCATTGGAAAAAATGTTTGTTTCGGTCTTCACCAGTGCAGGTTAACCAATGAGAAAGAAGTTCTTCTAGTACTTTTACTCGTGAAAAGCCCATGGAATGGGGCTAATAATAGCCCTGTTCCATTCGAAGTGGTAGTCTAATAATAGTAGATGTTTTGGTAAATCTAGTACTATCATCTACTCATGCTCTTCTTCTCGAGTAGATACGGTTTGTATTGAATTTGTTGGGAGTGCGTTCCATTGAAAGTCGCTAGTAAACTACTAGTAGTACCTTGCCACCTCCTAAATGAACAGGGTTAACAACCGCGGTAGTAGACTTCTCATCAATAGAAATCTAGTACAACAGCTCCACATTCCTATCTACTTGAGCAGATCAGGTGTTGGTTGTAGTACTAGATCTACTAATCCACTAATGAATGAGTAGACTACAAAAATAAAAAATGTAGGACCACGATTAGGGGTTCACATTAGTTCTGGGACATAGGGACACAACAGAAGAGTTTCTTGAGAAGTTTCTTGACAACAATCAATCTTGAACTCATGATATACACTCCAATTACGATTGTCAACTATCAATTGATAGTTGATAAAAAATAACGTTCGATCTCTTTTTATCTAATTTGCAAAAAACAAAGAACGGTTATTATTTGAAATGTAATTGAAAAAATTCCATTAAAAATTGACCAGTTTTCCCCCATAAGATCAAATTTCAGAATTTATCAACTATCAATTGATAGTTGACAATTGTAATAGGTGTGATATTTTACAGTTTTCACGAATCTGATCTGAATCAAAAGCAAGAACAAAAAATCCTGTTCAAATTTATTCTAGACAGCATCAATGAACAGAAAACCACAGACCTAATTAAACACAAGAAGCACACCTTTTCTGTTCTGAACCCGTTGAACACATTATATTAATTTAGTTGAATAATGTATATAGTACAGGGCAGAACAGTGTCGTGAAAACGTTAGAGCAAACACATTTGAAAGTTCTCACGAATCTTTTCAAAACTGTTCTAACTCAATAGGAAAAACAGAAAATAATGTTCTTATCATTGAACGTTAAAAAGCTTTATTTTTCTTTTCCGAACAGTCAGTACCTACAGCAAAAACTTAAACAATGGAATTCGCTTCGTCTGCTCCTATTAGAAGAAATTCTCCAAGATCTGGGGTAGCCAGGGACTGGCTCAAATTGCCTTCAAACTATTTCAAAAACTTAAAACCATGTCAAAAATGTGTGACAAAAATCATTTATAACAGGGTGGAAACAGAGTATAATACATAATAGATTCCACAAAATCTGTCATTTCATTCCGAGCGATTTGACAAGTGCTTATACTTGAATTTTTTTTAGAAGTGGTTCCAAAACTTCACACATTTGTTATGTATCAGGTTTTGAGGTTATGAACACATTTATTTGATTTTCTGATACAAAAAAAAAATCCATCTCACTTTGCGCGAATCGCGTACTGGCTATGATAACAGCCAAGTCTAAATCGGACTTGGTGTCGCAAAGTTTATGCTTTCCAACTGAGCTTGCAAAAATACCTTTCTTCCTAGCTTGGCATTAACACCACCCAAGACAATTTTAATGTTATAGCTAGAGATTTTTTCGTTGATACTACCTTTGGTGGTATCGCCTTTTTCTTCCGTGAAGCGGGAGCCAAACGCTGGACTCGGAAAACAATTGAAATTTTGATCAAGTAGTTAACTTCAAATTTGTTGACCAACTTACTCTGGATATCAATCTCTTCTCGGGTGTTCACGTCAAAATACTCTTTACCATAGAATTTTCAATTGGGGATCTATCCCTTTTTTTTCCGCTTATTTTTACAAATTTAAGTTTTGAGTAGCATTTTCTTTTTTTTTATTTATACCTAGAACGTAAAAAGAAGAAAATGCTACTCAAAACTTAAATTTGTTTCCCATCATGATCGTTAATCCCTCACCGCCCTCAGTTTTCCCAAATCAAACAATAATGACCTTGCATAAAGTTAAAATATTTTTGATAATATAATTGCAGGAATAAAATTTCTTTCACACTATATAACAACACTGGCATAGACTGTGAGGCTATATACATAAATACAACAGTAGAAATATATATTTATTTTTCTACTTGCTTGTAATTTTTTTTTACGTGACTCATTTAAAGAAATGATTTCCAGTTTATATGCGATAGAGGGTGAAAATAAATCATAACTAGCGGTTGAAGAACAAAAAAAAAGTAAACCTCCCTTTCTCACAGAAAAGAAAACATTTTCGAAATACCTAATAATAAATAAAAAAAAAGAAAAAACATTAAAACGAATAAACAGACAGCTAAAAAAAAAATCCCGAATAATCAAATGAGATGTGAGAAAAGGAAAACGCATGGAATATAAACATTGTTGTTGACCACCACCCACTCAGTGTAAAAATGTGTTTTTTTTTCTTGTTTGTTAATAAATGTTTAATATAATTGTTGTTGTTTTATTATTTTCTAGTTGTTCCTGATTCGTTCAGTGATCGACCACACCGCCGGTGTAACGAAAAAAGAGAAGAAAAAAAAGTGCATGAAAGCTTGAGTTTAAATATTACATAAAACCAAAACAACAACAACACTTGAAAAAATGATTCCAAGTGATTTAACTTTGTGAACAACAGCAAACAAAATTATAAACAATTCTGTGAAAAAAATTGATAAAAATGCAATCTGTGGAAGTCAACAGTGATTGTTCGAGATACATTCTGCAGGTAATTTGTTTTTAAGAATGAACATTTTTTTTTGTTTTGTTTATAATTTTTGTCAGAAGAGATATACTTAATTTATGTTTAATATACAGTTTGTATATACATATTTAGGTGTTGAGTAGAGGAGTGTATGCGTTTGTGTGTGTGTTTTATATTTATCTTGGAGGGATTTTAATAAAATTGAATTTACAATAATTTTGTTGTCACTCTTAGTTAAATTTAATGAGTTTGGCATAGTAGGAGAATAAGTTCTAAGATTATTGTGATTCATGATTTAAAGTACTTATAAAATTTGCTTGTCATAGGTATATGCACATCTATTAATATATACATATACGATTTTTTTTTTCTTAATTTTAAATGATTCATTCTGATTTTGACATTCGAAAGAAATGCTTTATAGGGGAGAGTTTATACATGTCATGGTGCCCTTATCCTCGAAAACCGTCTTTGAGATTAGACAAATATGTGATAATTACAGTAGCTATGTGTGAACAGGGTCTAATATATAAAGAACGGTGTTTTTGTGGCAAAACTAACTGCAGTAGAATTTCCAAACATCAACATTATAAAGCGTTTTATATACACGCACTTAGATAAAGAAAATCAGAAACTAGTATACTTTGTTAATATTCTGTCCGCAGATGGATTTAGCTGGTCCAATGCTTATTAAAATTGTTAATTTTTTAATGCTAACAGGTCTCTTTCCTGAAACGTGGAAAGAATCTATAGTTACTCCTATCGAAAAAATAAAAGGAACAGACAAAAGCGAAAACTTCCGACCAATCAACGCTCTCCCAGTATACGAAAAGGTCATTGAAAAAATAGTTCATTCATAACTTGAAGATTATTTCGAAGAAAACAACTTACTACTGAAGAACCAATCTGGTTTTCGAAAAAAACATTTATGCGAGTCCGCGCTAAATAATGTACTTATGAGTTGGAAAGAGGAGATAGCTGAGAAGACCTAAAAAGAGCTTTTGAGACAATAAATCGAAAAATACTATTGGATAAACTAAGAGGCTATGGTGTTAGAGAAGAAAAGCAGAAATGGTTTAACTCCTACCTATCCAACAGAACAAAAAAAACATCAGTGAATGGAGTTTTGTCAAACAGCGTCGAATGTCGAAACAATCTACGGAGTTCGCCAGGGATCTGTTTTAGGCGTACTGCTATTCATCATATACATCAACGACATCAAAGAAGTTATTATCAATTCTCAAATTGTGCTTTTGTCGATGATGCATTTATTTTCATATCGGGAAAAAACGCCGAAGATTGCACAAAACATTAACAAGAAGACCTCAAAAGAATCAGCGAATGGTTGAAAGCTAACAAATTTAAACTTAATGTGGCAAAATCGAAGTGTATGGCCTTTAAATATAACATCGACTTGAACCTGGAGATTGACAACAAAAAGATAGAACAAGTGCAAATAATAAAATGTTTAGGTATAGTTATAGATAGCAAATTAAAGTTTAATACGCATATTGATTATTTAGTCAAAAAAATGGATTTTTTAACAGAATAAGAAACAAATTATCTATAATGTGTGCAATCAATATTTATAATGTCATGTTAAAACCTCACTTCGAGTATTGTTCGTCAATTTTGTATCTTTGTTCTAATTCTGAATTGTTAAAATTACAACGGTTACAAAACAAATCTATGCGAATTATGCGAACAATGCTTGAGATGCTTCAATGGATGAATGTAAAGCAAAGAATTTTTGTTAATGTATTATGTTTTGTGTTTAAAATTAAAAACAATTTACTTCCTAACTAGGTATTTAAGTAAATATTTGAGATATGTTGGCCAATCGCAGCCTTATGAGCTAAGAAATAGAGAAGATTTTAGACTTCCTCATTATGTAGAAAATCTTACACAAAATAGCATTTTGTATAAATGTTGACATTTATTCAATTCACTTCCTTATGAAGCTAAAAATGAAACAAACTTCAAAAATTTTAAAAGATATGTAACTGAATTCATCAAATGTAACTATACTTAAGAATGTAAAAATTGTATATACATAGAATTTAAGTTTAATATTATTATAAATTTGGAATTTTAATAGCAGAGTTCTGCTAAATAAATAAACTAAACTAAATTTGTATGGGCAGCTAAGTGTTGTTTTTGTAAAACATGTAAACTCCTACTGCAGATACGGTTAGCTATACCAAATAATATAAAAACAAACATGCCTCTTCACCATTGCTAGCACGATCAAATGACAGGATCTATGAAAACTTATCTATTCCAACTAATAAATTCTATACAAAGATCTTAAGATTTATGGCCCTGTGGTCATTTCAGACTTATCTCTTGTAAAGAAAGAAGTACCCATCACTGTAGTGAAATGGATCGATGAAATACTAAGCACAAGATGAGCTTAGGTAAAGGTCGAATCGGCTAAAGTGAAATTTAATAGCTGACAGTCATATTGCACAAGTTTGGTGCATTTTGACTGTCAACTATCAAATATCAACTTAGCCGATTCGGCCTCAGGTCTTATTGTACAAACTATCATAACAACTAGATGTTCTCAGGGACGGGTTCTTTCACCCTTGCTGTGGAGTATTGTTGTAGATGGGCTACTAGAAATTCTGACTTCCCATAGTATACGCACTCTCGGTTTTGCACTTAAGATCAATCCTACCAAGACAGAAACAATGCCATTTACAAACAAAAATAGACTTCTACTTCGTATGAAGCCTATAAGGTAAGCTGGAGATGTAACAGAAACATTAGATAGTAAACTCCTCTAGAACAAACATTTAGAAATAGCCGTTAGAAAAGCCACGAAATCCTTAATGTAAAAAATAAAAAAGCAATTCAGGGACTGAAAACCACACATCATTAGGTACCTTTGCTTTGCACAAAAAAAAAATTATCTTGCCACAACTAGAAAATCACTAGATAAAGTGCAAAGATTCGCATGTGTCTGCATCACCGAGACAATGAGAAAATGCCCTACAAGGCAATTGAAAGTGATGATAAGAAAGCCATCGTGAGGTTTGCCAAGAAAGGAACTGGAAAATGCTTAATGTAACAGAGAAAGACACTTCATCTTCTCAGAAGAAAACTTCCTCAACTTTCCATGAGATGCCATGGTCACAAACTATAACTTTGTGAAAAACTACAAAATACACCTTAGTAGTAAAAAAGAATGCGAAGTTGAATCTATTAACTACTCATTTAAAACACCATCAGATGGTATACGGACGGATCGAGAACAGCGAAAGGTTGAGGTGGAGGCGTTTTTGGGCCTAGTAACTAATGGGTATCCAGGAGAATCAGGAGGCGGATTCTATAGCATAAGCGAAAGCAATTTCCAACCCTATTGCGGAAGAGTAGAAAACCTAATTAAAAATAAAATAATAAAAGATGAGGAGACCAGAAGAGTACAAGACTGCGCAAAACTGAAACAGGACAAAATGGTTCTCGGAAACTACGACCAAGAGCATTTCAAATCCTGTATCAACTTGAGTAAGAATAACTTCAGGATAATCGCAGGTCTCATTACGGTTCAAGGCAAGCTAAAAGGTACATAAATATTTTGGGCCTAGTAAATAGTGCAACATGTAGATTTGGCAATGAACACGAAGAAACACCAGGCCACATTCGGGGCCGCTGCAATGCACTAATGCATCAAAGATTAAAGCACCTGGGCTGCCACCAGGCCGAAGAGGAACAATAAGACTCTAAAGAAACCCCAAATACTCCATTTTCTGAAAGGAATTAAGTTAGAGGCGGAGCTGCAATATGAAGAGCCAACTCAGCCGGTTTTAAAGGGAGACATAACAGATCTTAAAGGTCGCAATGCATTTTACACCCCTAAATATCAATCAATCATCATCTATGCCAAACAATCACAGCACTTTTCATAAAAATGTGTCAATTCTAATAGACCGAGAGCTGGAATCCAATTTTTTCGCGAGAGGTAACCGATTCATATTAATATTACAAGGAGGTGTTTATATCGATAACAAACATGTTAGTCTGCCGATTTGTGTGTGTGCCGATTCTTTTCAAACAATAATTCAGAATTTATCTGCGCAATAAGAAACAAGATAGTAAAGAGGCCTATGAAAATTAAACCTATTTGGATTTCAGACTTTCAACAAAGCACCAGTGCTTACATTTAATACATTTACCACTAAAATAACTAAAAACATTAATACGTTTATAATGCAACCATCAATCTAAATCACCTTCTCGAATTTTCAAAAAACAACAAAATAGTTTTTTTTCATATCCAATATTTTGACAAAGAAATTGGTTTCAGTTTCCATTCTTTGGAAGGAAATGCCTTTCTCCTTATCCGGCAAATTAAGGAAAATTATTTTGGTGAAAAATAAAAAATCTTACACTGATATTGTTGAGGGCCAACAGACTAGTTTTTCTTTCCATTATCTGGAGGGCAATGCCTTGCTCCTTAGCCGGCAAATAAAGGAAAATTATTGTGGTTTTGTTTAATCTCAAATTTGAAGGCGAACGAAATTAAAATTTTATTAAATGATTTCAAGGCAAAGTAATGTTTGTTTAAAACAATTTTGCTTTACACCGCTACAAAAACGATTAATATGAGTTCGTTTCTGGAAGTATTTCTTCTCGAGCATTTTGCTGTTACAACTTAAAAATGCATCATGCCTTTTTTCCAAAGTTTCTGGTAAAGTCGTCAAGTTAACAATCCATCGTATTTTGCGAACATTTTTTGATTTCTTCTAAAATCGAGTCCTCTTCACAATCACCCTTGATATGAACCTCAGATATATTTGTTTCCATTGCTTTCATTTTGCCATGCCATCTTTTAAGGGATAGCGAATACTTTTTGCCAAGTTTATAAAAAACTTACCATGTACACATAAAATTTAATTGAATCACTTTCAAGTTTCTATGATTGTGATGAGTCAGATGCTGAAAATAAAACCGATAAGCGTTTGTGGAAAGACTTATTAATCATAATTCATAAAATTCGTTCGCTTAACTTAGATTTTTTAAGAATTTTTCGTTCTATTTCATCTTATTGACAATGATAACTTCAAAAACTTTCTAAATGGGCCTATTCATTTATATTATATATAAGGTGTTTCAGCTGCAGTTTGAGCTGCAGTAAGCACCAAGTTTTGCCGACGATAAAATCAACTACATATTTCTACGCAGTCAAATAATCCGCAAAATTAAAATTAGAACGTTTTAATTACGCCAAAATATTTTTTTAAAGTAAGCAGCAATGAGAGTTAATAATTATAATAAATTTTGAACTGTGTGTTTTTCCTACTGACATAATTTTTATTATAAACGATTGAATGCGGAATTTGAAGCACATAGCGCCATCATAAGCAAGTAAATAAACGACTGTTTTATATTATTTCAATTTTTCCCTATGCAGCGATCTGTAAAGATCGCTTTAACCAGTCCCTAATTCTTAGATTAAAAAATAGTCAGATGCATATGAATAGATTTTAGTAAAACAAAATCCCACAATTAAATAAATTAATTACTCTCTTTCCATTGTTTGGTAAGCTTGTTAACTATTTCTCACCTGGAAGTTTTTAATATGTACTTGATGTACTTGAAGCTTTCTTGCCTTCATTGGGTGTTTAATTTTATTGATATGTATTAGAATTGCTCTAAGTGTGTAAATTATTATTTTCAATGGAATCAATATTCGATTAATTGTATTTAAATTCTGTCCGTAGCACTAAAATCAACGAAACACCATAAAAACCACAATAAAACCCTTTAAACAAAATGTGCATTTCAGTTAATATGGAAAAATCTAACAACAAAAGAAACTCCACCTAGGATTTGATGCAGTTTTGAAGAGGGGTTTATTTTCAGTGTAAATCTCAGTTTACTTAATTTTTTGTTGGGTGGGACATCCGCTTTTTAAAAAAAGCACAGAAAATTTGCTTGATTTTTTCGGTTCGAAAATACGACTATCTTTCTTTCTCCCATATCTCATTTCCTCATGCGAGCTATACTTTCTGAGTTACATCGCCGTAAAAACCTGTGTTTTTTAATGTTTTTTTTCCCGAAAAAGTAATGTTGGAAAAAATTAAAAATAACATGCTCTAACCCTTATAGTATAGCCCATTAAAGAAAAAAAGACATCAAGGGGCACGGTAATGCCCAGCCAAGTTCTCTAGCAACTTCGGCACTACACCCTTATTTACAGGAAACAACTCAGGCCATTTTCGACCCCCCTCTAACTTCCACACCAAAGATGCTGGAAATTTCAAACTCGCTACATTTGTTGAGCTGGTCAAAACCAAACACCTCGCAAAATTTAAGCCTCCTACGATAAGTAGTTTCTGAGATATAGGGCTTTAAAAATCGCAAAAACCGTAACTGACTCACTGACTCACTGACAGATCATCAAAATTATGGAGAACTTCCCGATATCGTAGAAACTTGAAATTTTACACGGTGATAGGACTTGTGGTGTATACAAAGGAAAAAATCGAAAACTTGAGATTTTCAATTCAGGGGGCGTGGCAACCGCCCATTTCCGCTGAATTTTCATAAAATATTATAGAGCACTTCTGATTATCGTAGAATCTTGAAATTTGGTAAAATGGTAGAGCTGGTAGTTTTTACAAAGGAAAAAATTTCAAATTTGAGAATTTCAGCCAGGGGGCGTGGCAATCGCCCATTTCCGCTGAATTTTCATCAAATATTATAGAGTACTTCGGATTATCGTAGAATCTTGAAATTTGGTAGAATGTTAGAGCTGGTTGTTTATACAAATTAAAAAATTTAAAATTTGAGAATTTCAGCCAGGGGGCGTGGCAATCGCCCATTTCCGCTGAATTTTCATCAAATATTATAGAGCATTTCTAACTTTCGTAGAACATTAAAATTTGGTAGAATGGTAGACCTGGTAGTTTATACAAAAAAAAAAAATTTTAAATTTGACAATTTTAGACAAGGGTCGTGGTAGCCGCTCATTTTCTCTGAGCAATACCTTGCAAAAAGTAGTGAAATCACAACAAAAACATTACTGTTAAAAAAGAGCCAAGTTCTCCTATGTTGAAGTTATGCTAGCACAAAAAGTACTGAAATGTAAAAGTGTACCAAGTTCTAAAGCTTGGCTTTAAATTTGTATACATAAAATGTTGATTGTTTACTTGGCAATTTTTCAAATAGCTTTAAAAATCGGTAATTTAAAGAAAAATTGTCAAGAGAACAATCAACATTTTATGTATACAAATTTAAAGCCAAGCTTTAGAACTTGGTACACTTTTACAAAAACCGTACCGGAATTTAGAGAAACTATCTTTAAAAACAACTAGATACTTTTTCTTCTTAAAAGAATCGCTAAAGGGTCCGCACACGTCGGTGGACATAAGCTCTCCTGGTATAGTCGCTTTTCTTCTCGTTCCGAATGGTAATCTATGTGCTTTTCCATATATGCACGGCTCACACAAATTCTGGTCAAGCTTGACTTTGATGCCTAATTCTTTTTCTATTATTTTTTTGACGTGTCTCTTGTCTTGATGTCCAAACCGCTCATGATACAGTTGTAGTGTCGTATCATCTCCAACCACTACATTGAACTGCATATCTGACGCCACTTTCGAAACTATTGGTGTGATCGCTGCCTTGTACAAAGATCCGTTCACATGACGATATCCACGTAATACTATCTTGCCATTAACATCAAGCCAACACTGTGTAGTTGTGGACTTGAAAACACTGTTTCGATTTCGGTCTTGAGCGGCTAGAACAGAAAATAAATTTCTCGAAATAGAAGGTACATACCAAACATCATTCAAGGTCACTTCTTCATTGTTGTGAGTTGATTGGACTTTGATTTTCCCTTTTCCAACAGCTATAAGAGTTTCTTTTCCAGCAGCTTGAATTTGACATGAACTCTCAAATACTTCAAAATCGATAAACCAGTCTCGAGAGTTGGTGACATGTCTTGTAGCACCATTATCGATCCACCAATCCATTGAATTTAGTTCAGTTGCATAGGCATTATTGCAAACAGACACTAAAGATGCATTTGTATCAACAATGTTGCTTCTGCTAAAATTCATGTCTTTTGCTGGTTTTCCTTCAGATAACCACTTCTTGCAATCTCGAACCCAATGACCTCTTTTCTTACAAAAATTACAAATGTATTCTCTCTTGTTTCTTGAATAATTTTGTTTTGGTCGAACTTCTTGCTTCTTTTTGTCGAATCTTGATGCAATTAGCGCCTCTTGAGCTAAATTATCGTTTTCTTCTGTTTTCTTGAAATTTCTTTCATACATGCAAAGCTGCGTGGTCAACTCATCAAATGTCTTAGCTTCATCTTTTGTGAGTAACATCCAACTTGATCTGAAAGTCTCAAATCTTGATGGTAAAATATGCAGGACTTTGCATACCAACATCAAGTCTGGTAACGTGTTCTCTTTCTTAGCTTTGAGATCGTTCCACAAACCTCTGAGCTTCGCAATGTGTGTGGAAACATCTTGAGAAGGATTCCAACTGAATGCAAAGAGATCAGTGCATATCTTGAACAGTTGATCCTTGGATGTTGCTTCAAATTGCTGTTTTAAAGCTTCCCACGCATCATGTGCAGTCTCTTTATAAATTATTTTCTGATAAACTTCTTCTGTGAACGAGCTAGTTATCATCAATTTAGCGTAGCTATTCGCTTTTCGATATAAGTTGATAATTTCTTTATGTTGACTTATTTCTTCTGCTTTAGCTGTGTTTGATAAAGGATCTGGCTTCTTCAGAATTCCATCTATAGCATCTAGCGCTCCCTCATGGTAGTCAAGTAAGTCTCGAATTTTTCTTTTCCATATCGGCCAATCTGTTTCACCAGCCAAAAGCTTGATATGCTTTGCTAAGTCCATCTTCAAATACGACTATCTCTCGGTTCACAAATAACGAAAATTAAATTCAAATCAAAACAAATTAATCAATATTGCATACTGGGCCCATAACCTATTGTTTTCTATGGAATCAATATTGTATTTAAATTGAACAAAATATTCTTTATTAAAAATGAACGACAGTATTGAAAAAGATTTGAATCGAGAATAATAAATTTTCTAAAACAAGTTTTGATATAAACATAAAAACATTCTCAGTTTAAACAAACATAAGTAAAGTAGAAAGTATGTTAAAGTATGAATTAACATTAAAGATAATTATTAATTGACTTCAACATAAATATGTGGTGATTGGATAAAAAATGTAACTTTATAAAAAAAAATGTCAAAGATTGTAATGGTGTTTCCACAGTGAATTTTTGTACGTACCTAAAAACGGCACACTCCCAGCTGTTTTGAAATTTCATAGAAATCGTTAAGTCTACGTCTAAATGAACGTTTTTGAAACTAAACGAGATTTGACTTTTCTAAGGCACAAATTTTCTTTTAAAATGGTTCCCACTTTTATTACATTAATTTATTCGTGTCAAAAACCTTTTTTCAACAGTGTCCGCAGTCTAAAATTGGCAAGAGTGATTCTTCGCTTTATTTCTGCACTGATGTCATTATGCGAGGTTATAGTGAAACCCAAGTATACACTGTTTGCTTCGTTCTTTCGATAATGTAATACCATCCGCATAAGCCAAAATTTTAACGGACCTTTGAAAAATTGTGCAACTTGAGTTGACTTCTGAGTTCAGCACAATTGCTTTCAGCACAATGTTTAAAGGGTTGCATGATAGCGCATCGCCTTGTCGGAAACAAATCTTCACATCAAAGGATCCGGTGATGTCCTGGTCCACTTTGAAGGAGCAGCGAGAATTCTCCATGGTCATCTTGCACAAGCGAACGAGTTTGGCAGGAATGCCGATACGCGACAGGGATCTTTATATCTCGTCTTTATTTACATATTAACACTATCATTACCTGACTTGACTTTTCGTATCGATTTGGTATTCTTGAGTGTTTTCTAAAATCTGTCGGAGTGTAAAAATTTGCTCGATGATAGATTTATCTCGCTTAAAACCACACTGATAAGGGCGATCAGGTCGTTGGCAAAAGGTTCTAGATGATCATACACGATAGCCGACAAAGTTTTATATGTGATACTGAGTAGACCTATACCTCTTTAGTTAGCGCAATTTACAGCGTCTCCCGTGACGGTCTTTATACCCACCTACATGCGATATTCGGGCACTTAAAATCAAGTGTTCATTGCTCCAGTCCTTAAACTTTAAAGATTAAATACTGTTTAAAGCTGTCAGACTTTTGAATACGTTTTTAGAAAGCATAAGGCTATAAAACTGCATACTCACATTTTCGTTATACCTCCACTCCCAAAATTTTGAACTTTTTGAATACTTTTGAATACGTTATTAGAAAGCATAAGGCTATAAAACTGCATACTCACATTTTCGTTAAACCTCCACTCCCAAAATTTTCTGTGGGCTCTCGGTCTATTATGTATGTAGACTGATTTGTCGAAACCAAAATTTCAATGTATTATTTATTTACTTCTGGAGAGAGATATGTGTGTGTTTAATAAAAATATATTGAGATAGTTTGATAATAGACTTAATTATTTAATTTACTATATTTTTATTCTAGGTTTATGTAGGCGCACTTTCACTGCATTATGAAGCCCTTAGTGTTGAGGCTTCTAAGCAAACGACTGCGGAGGAGATTGTATCATGTATAGTTGAGCGTTTGGGCTTGCTAGGAAGTAATTACGAGTTAGCTGAAGTTGCAGGCGAGTGCAAAGAAAGACGTTTGGCACCCGAAGAAAAACCGGTGTCGGTGATGTTGCTATGGCCAATGCATTCAGATAGCGATTTTCATAGGTAATTATTTCTTTTTAAATGTTTCTGTAAACAATATTTTGAATATTTCTAATTCTTTTTATTTTAAGATTTTACTTAAGAGAATCACAAAGTGACATCACGTGGTTAGATAGTTATGGACTCGACTCCCAAATCTTTCGAGATTTCATTCCATTTCTATTACAACCAGAAAATAGAGAATATCCTGATTTGTGCCAATTGCCAGGTAAGAAAACTTTTTGTTTATCCTGTATTTGAAAATATTTAATATTAAATTGTAAGGCAAATATGTATGTATGCTCAAAAAATGCGTTATGTATTTATAATCAAAGCATTCATATTTTTCCAAGAAAATGTGTCAATGATATTTTTGCAACATGTACCGTTTTTCAGTAAACCAGAAGCTAATACGTTTCACAATTAATGACAAAGAAACAGCAATAAACAACCGCCCTATTTTTTCTAAAACTCGATAGCTACTTTTTTTCATTTTAAGCGTTTTTGTTTTTTATTTTACAAATAAAATTTAAAAAAAAATTAGTTGTAGAAAAAACTGGGCAATAAATGTTCGGATTGTTATGAAGCTGATAGAGACGTTTAAAACCCGTACCGTAATATTAGCGCTATTCAGCCCTATCGGCAATACAATTTCCCTGGAAAAATGTCTCTATTCCGAAAAATCGGTATCGCCAATACTTTTTGAATGGAAAAATTTCCTAGGAAAAAATTCCCACACAAAAATACCTATCGGGAATGAAGTTTCTCCCCCGAAGTATTTCTATCATATTTTTTATGGGGAACAGATATTTTGAAGCCAAAATGTACGTATTTTTCTTTCAAAATATTCTGTTAAAAATATTAAATTATTACTTCCTTAATCCAACAAAAAGCAAATGATATTGCAACTGCATAACGCAAAATAGTAGACAAAAATAAAATATAAAAAAACCTTAACCCCTTACCGCATGATTTTTTTTTTTTTTTGTGAAAAAAATATATATGGTAGATTTTGTTAAATAAAAAAACACGTGTTTCAGGAATTTTCAATATTTTGAGTAAAAGTCGGAAAATTTTGGTTTTTCCGGTTTGGATCATATTTGGCACATTGAGCAGAAAACGAACAAAAAAAAATTTAAATTAAATTAATTATACGTAAAAACTACGCGCTGGAACTGTATGAGTCTCAATAAAATAGATTAAAAGGCCTTTTAATCTATTTTAAATTAAATTTATAACATTCCGCACGAAAACGTAAAAAAAACGGGTGTAGATAATAAGAAAAAAAATGAATTTGTTCCCTTGTTGCACGATGGCTCATATATGGACCAATAGGAGGGGAACATTTCTGCACGGTGGCTCATATATGATCCAATCACTTAGTGCCACTTTCAAATGTCTAAAACTTGATAAATGTAAAAAAATATATATTAGCAATTATAATCATATTATATCCTTTATTGGCATATTTTTTTAAAAGTTCTTACTCATTGTTTTATATTTTTTATTCAATTTTCAATTTTTCAAATATGCTCCTCTCTGCCTATCACCAGTTCGGCCACTTTAAACAAAGTAATAGGCTATTGATTATGTAGTTTAGAAAGGAACTAAGACGTTCACGGGTTTTTATTGCAGGAATCGTTCAATGGGTTATAAAAGAAGATAAAACCGCGGAGTGCTATTAAATGAGAGGGTGGAAACTGAAGATAGGGGTGCAAAAGCCCCCTTTTTGGTTTTTTCAATATATCTCGTAAACCAAGCAAAATTTTAATATATTGCACATATAACTTTTTGTAGAGAATTAAATTGATTAAAATACCTTCATTTTAAAATTAATATTAAGTTTATAATTCTAGCTTTTGAAAAAAGTATCAATCAAAACTGTAAGTGTTGCCGTTGTTTTTTAATATTTTTTTTTTATTTTAAGTTTTTTTTTTTAGAAAATTGCCCCTCCCGCCAAAACGGGGGGACATAGACCCCCCCTCCCATAGTAAACAATGATTGTTTTTAAACCCTCTACAAAATCTCATTATCAGTTCTTGGTGCTTAAGTTATCGTACTTTCCCCTCAAATGTTTCTGTTTTACTTGAGTAAAACTAAAAATGCGAAAAAAAAGCTAGATTAAAATGGCCATACTTCGGTTAATTTTCAATGAAAAAATTTAGTGAGTACAGCATTTTGAAGGAAATTTAAGCTTCTTTTTTTCTTTGGAGCAGCGTTTATGTCTATCTCAACCCAAAAAATGTACAAGTAAAAAAGCAAAAAAACTCAAAAAATCGATTTTTTTTGATATTTTTTTTATGATTGTTTCGACTATTTTGGTATGGAAATTTTTTTCAATTTTTAAAAAACATTATTCCAATAGGAAATTTAATTCTCTACAAAAAGTTATATGTGCAATATATCAAAATTTTGCTTGGTTTACGAGGTATATTGAAAAAACCAAAAAGGGGGCTTTTGCACCCCTATCTTCAGTTTCCACCCTCTCATTTAATAGCACTCCGCGGTTTTATCTTCTTCTATAACCCATTTAACGATTCCTGCAATAAAAACCCGTGAACGTCTTAGTTCCTTATTACCCTGTTTTTTTCGACATAATCAATAGCCTATAATAAGTTGGCCAAAAAATAAAAAAAATTATTGAATAAAAATCCACAAATCAACACCAAAGAAAAAAATTATATAAATATTTACTATTAAACATTTTAATTGTTTTTGTGCACCAAATACAATCAAATTAGAGTTGTCAAAATGTTCGAAGACATGTGTTCGAAAGTTTTTTTGTTTTGTTAAGTTGGCTGTACTTCTTTCCCGAAAACGAAATTCCGATGGAGATTGCCGATAAGGAGAAAAATTCCCGGGAGAGAAAACCTACTCCCGGGGAAATTTCTCACGTGAGATTGCCGATAGGGCTGATTGTGAATGAAAACTCCCGGGGAATCGCGTCCGGGAAATAGGCTACCAATCAAAAAGTTTAGACTAATTGTCATTATTGATGGCAAGGGAACACAAATAAAACAAAAAAAGGAATGATATTTTTTAATTTTTTCGATTCGGAGCCCTTCTTCCGAACACATTTCCTCAGGAGTTTTCATTTATAATCGGGCTGGGGAAAAATCTGAAAAAAGTTCTGACATCAGCTAAGTTTGGATGCAGCATTGAAGAGGGGTTAATTCTGTGTAAAAAAATTAGTTGATATACTCAGCTGTGTTAAAACTCTGAAATTCCTATAGAAAAATTATGTACGAAAGAAAAAAAGATAGTTCGTTGCCCGAGAGTACAAGGTCTTATCTCGAAAAAATCAATACGTTTTTTTTATAATTTTTGAATTTCGCCTTTAACGCTATTGTTTCGTTAACGAAAAATTTTTTTATTGATTTATTTTCACAGACTTAAATGAATCAACTCTGTTGGAAAACTTAAGGCAACGTTTCGAAGCCGGATACATTTATACTTATGTTGGGAGTATACTCATCGCCGTTAATCCGTTCAAATTCTATCCTATTTATAATCCAAAATATGTAAGACTGTATCAAAATCAAAGAATAGGCCCAATTCTTCCGCCACATATATTTGCAATTGCTGACAATGCATATTACTCAATGCTTAAAGAGAATAGAAATCAAGTAAGATTTTAATAATCACACATACATTTTAGAAAATAGTAAAGTTTGGTTTGTTTCTTAATAGTGTATCGTAATTAGTGGTGAAAGTGGATCAGGGAAAACAGAGAGCACAAATTTTCTACTTCACCATTTAACTGCTTTGTCACAAAAAGGATCACATGGATCTGGTGTAGAACAAACTATTCTAAGTGCTGGACCTGTTCTTGAAGCATTTGGTAATGCTAAAACAGCCCACAACAATAACTCCAGTAGATTTGGAAAATTTATTCAAGTGAGTTTAAAAAACATTATTTATTTGGAATTTGTAAATAATATAATTTTTTACAATTCTTATAGGTTAACTACAGAGAAAATGGAATGGTCCAAGGAGCGATCGTCCAAAAATATTTATTAGAAAAGAGTCGAATAGTATCACAGGTATATTTTTATAAACTTTGTATAGCATTAGATGCAAATAATAATTATTTTTTTTCTTTAATATTAAAGGGCCCCTACGAAAGAAACTATCATGTTTTTTACTATTTGCTATCAGGTGCAACAGATGCAGAACGTGAGTCTCTGTATCTTCTTCCAGCTGATAAATACAACTACTTAAACTCAAAAAACCTAACATTAGAAAATTGTAATGAAAAATATGAATTTTCTCGTCTCAAACAAAGTATGGAAATGGTTGGATTTTCTTCGGAAAAACAGCGCCGTCTCTTTAATGTTTTATCAGCAGTCTTGCTTTTGGGTAATGTTGAATTCTTTCCGAAAAAATCAACCTACCATCACGATGAAAGTGTACAAGTTCGGAACTTAGATGTCGTGGCTATTATATCAGAGCTGTTGAAAGTGAAACAAGACACATTGTTGGCGGCGTTAACTTCGAAACGCGTTAAAGCTAGTGGAGAGACACTTATAATGCAATATAAGTTACCCGAAGCAATTGCTGCCAGGGATGCATTGGCTAAATGTCTGTATGGTGCTTTGTTCGATTGGATTGTTTTGCAAGTGAGTACATAATATGTGCCCTGAATTATGAAAGTGAACTAAGTCAGTGCTAAAAAAACGTTAAAGCCAGCATAAAATTAATTATTGGTTTTGAATGAACAATAACAACTTGTGTGTGTTACCACCAAGTTCATAGGCTGGAGTTATAGCTATTTCACGGGGACCAACCCGATCATCAGACTCCTTTCAGTGATGCTAAGTTTGCCCGAGCGAGGCTTGAACTCTAGGTCGTGAGTTCAAGCCTCGCTCGGGCAATTTTCAAAATTAATTGAACATAAGCGACTTAGCATCACTGAAAAGAGTCTGATGATCGGGTTGGTCCCCGTGAAATAGCTATAACTCCAGCCTATGAACTTGGTGGTAACACACACAAGTTGTTATTGTTCATTCAAAACCTTCAATATAAATTGATTACACAAGCAGCTGCCCTGCCAGTATTAAAAAGCTATACACAAACCACTTCTAAAATTAATTATAATTTAAAGGAATAGATCATTTGAAAGCAAAATTGTAGTAAATAGACTTGTTTATTACTCTCTCAATTGTTTATAGAAAAAAATACTAGATACCACTAAATCGTTATAATGGAATTATCATGTTAGTTTTTTTTTATATTATGACATAAAAGGAACCGTAGTAAAAAAAAATAATTTAATTAATTTCAAATGCGATTTAACACATTAATAAAACTAATTTTCAAACAAAAACTCATTCAAATTATACAATAACAATTGCATCTATAATTTGCATTTTGTTCACTTAAACAAGACAAATTTTTAGAGTCAATTTGGTAGTAAGGAATTGTCCAACTCTATTTACGGTCCACATACCTTGCACACTGCAAACGAATAAATTGTTCGCGCCCGACTTAGCCCCAGAATTATATTACTCCTGTTAACAAATCCCTGGGAATTCGTTGCTATCTGCGAGTAGAAATATTAAGTCACGTGAAAGAAAAGTCAAAATATGCGACTATCCACAGTTCGAAGTTCGTAGTTCGCAGCTTATGATCAAGATGCTTAGGATCCCTAGAATACAACATATACATAAATTAAAAAACAACAGACTGTCTTGACTTTCAGTTAGGTTTTAAATACACGCCTTTTCATCAGAATAGGTACACAACTTTTCAAATGTTCATTAACAAATGTTTGTCCCCAATATTGGTGCGTGACCTAATAAGGTTTTATTGTTTTTTGATAGTTTAAGATGTTAGAAAAAGCAACGACTAAAATTATTTCAAAATGGACCATAACTTTCCCATTGTTTTTCTTGTAAAGTATTTTCCGAGGAAAAATTAACTTATTTTTTTCTTCATCAGAATAGGTGCACCCTTTTTATCTTTAATGTTTTTGTGGATTTCGAGCAAATTTACCATTAAAACAAATAACTGGACTTTCCTAAGTCTCTAAGTTTAATAATCATACTACCATTTTGAAAAACATGGGTGGATTAAAATCGCTAAATTTTGGCGAAAACACCTTAAGAAATAAAACAAACAATGAAGGATCCACCAGTACTGGTATGGTTAAAAAAAATTACGAATTGTGAATTTGCTCTATCCAGACTTCAGATACAAACTTCTGGGGGTAAAAAAAATGAATGGTGGAAAAAAAATGCAAAAAAACACTCTTAGACGAGTAAATTTTTACATGTGCTACCAGTTTTGGGGGATTAACGACAAGAATAAGAGTGAAAAAAAGTTGTTATTTATAATTGTATCACAGTAATAGTCCAATAAATGAAGCTAAAAAAAAGGGGGTTACCCTACAAAAGGTCCGGTAGTTCTAAATTTTTGATATGTTGTTAGGTATGGTTAGTAGATAGAAAAACCAAATTTCCACAACCACGCCCCCTCCGCCCCCTTCAGCATCACCGAAAAACCATAGAAATCTGGCACTTTTTTCACTTTTATGCCCATAACTTTCTTCTGGTGCATTTTACTGAAAAAAAGTTGTTGGTAGACTTGTAGAAAACATAATTTCCTATGAAAATGACCTTGGTAGTATTTTTATACATCCAAAAACAACGAAGTTATGAAGCTTCCAAAAACATGTAAAATTTCGGATTTTGCAATATTTTCAGTTTCTTGTCACTTAACAGTGCTATAACTCTTTAACAATTGACTTTTACGCAAAAGTCTTCATAATCAATCTTATAGACAATTTAATTACCTAAAATAAAATGTAACCCACTTTGATTTTGTGAATCAAATAACCGAGTTAGGGCTAAAATAGTAAAAAAGTATTTTTGATAGTTTTAGAAAATTTTTTAATTATCCATTAAATGAAGGATTTGAATCCCACAAAAAGTCGGGTGGTTCTTATTCTATATTTAATCAGGTTCTAATGGTAGATTGAAAAAAAAATTCATAGCCACGCCCCCTCCGCCCCCTTAACCATACTCCAAAAACCAATTCTGCATTTTTTTCAGTTTTATGAAGTTTCATATATGAGTTGATGAGTTGACAAGTACGATTGAAGGAGGTTCAGCTTTATTGCTATATACAACAGGGTGGTCCTTAGGAACAAAAAATTGGGGACGTCCCCTAGAGTGGTTCCAAATCAGGAAAAAAAAGCCCTAATTTTTTCAAATTTGTATTCCTAACCCTTCCTGACCATATTTAATTAAGAAGTTTATATCAAAAATCCGCCATTTACCCAACACTGGACACAGAATATCGCCCTTGCTATAGTAACTTCTTATCAAAATAGGGCCAGGAAGGGTCAGAGATAAAAATTTAAAAAAAAATAGGGTATTTTTTTTCCTGATTTGGAACCAATCTAGGGGGCGTCGCACTCAATTTTCGAAAAAAGAGTAAAATAAGGACCACCCTAATATACAACTATCAATCGGAAGTTGATACAAATTTAATTTTAATATCTTATTACTTAATTAAAAAAAGTTTTGAAAGCAGAGAATGGTCCTAGTCGTTATAAAGAAATCTAATTACAAAATTCCAGTTGACCAGTTTTCCTATAATTTTGGTTTAAAAACCCAAAATTACAGTATTTATCAACAATCGATTGACAGTTGTAAATCACAATACGGGTGATTATAAAATGGATAATAAAACAGTCAAATCCTGTTTGCCTAAGAAGTATGGAGAAGGTTAAAAGGTTGAGAGTAGTCAAAGCAGCCGCAGGCACAGTTTTGGAAGTCATTCGGTCTAAAGTTTACAATACAAATGAGTACCCTTACCCATCCTCTATTTTTTGAAACTGTAATACTGAAGAATAAGAGTGGCCCTTTGGATAAATGGAAAAGGAAATGTTTGGCCTTATCCCATGCTGTTAAAGCTGCTGCTCGTCCCCGATCCTTCCTTTCCCCCTTCAAACAAGAATAAGTGTATATGTATAGGAAGGTCCTGAGCTTCTCATTTATATGATTACATCCCTTGGCTTTTCATCAAATCACCACGAGGCGCAGCTACTTTAAGTTTCTACTATCATGCAACCACAACCACCCCTGATTCAACTCGAACGTAAGGATGCTTTCTTCCAGTTGCGCCAGAATTAGTATCTAAAGCAGGTACCATAGAGTTTCAAAGATTTTTGAGGAAGACATCGACTTACTATACCTAGGGCAGAGAACGTGTATGTACCTTCGAAAACCTGGGAGGATCAATTTATCTGATGAATTCTCCATTTTTCACATTCAATTCTATGGAGAACGTCTCATTCATGCCATAAGTGAATGTGACACCACCTCAAACATCTTTGTTTTCGGAAAAAAACAAATTTTGCAAAATGTTTCAAAAACCCCTCTGCTCTTGAAGCTGCAGAGAAGCTAAGGACCCAAATGCCAGAGATCAGAAAGTATCGGAGGCGGAAGAACATATCTTGTTGGCTTTATATGGAGAGGACAGTAGTCATATCTCTAAGCTCTCTTCGATATTTCAAATTTATGAGCAGTTCAACTAACTTAATTTGTGCAAACTACCGCGTACAACAGATCCAGCACACTTTCATTTCCTCCGGACTTATCACCAGATCATGGCGTGGATGGGTATTGAGAAAAACCTCTGAAATGGGGCTGGACGAGAGGATGCCACGTATTGCAACCCATTAAAACTGTGCAAGATCCTGCTCCCCAAAAATTGATGAAAGCTGTGTCATGCAAATACCTATGTGCCTAGATGCATGGGAGCTGGCAGATGCAGGAAAGAGGGACTTAAATGTTCCACATTCTGTAATTTTTGCTGTGGACAATCCTGTCAAAATCGTCCACTTGAATTTTTTATGAAGATGTCGACGAAGAAGATCAGATATCATCGATCAATTTGAAGAAAAATTCAACGAAGCCAACTTTTCTCATAATTCACCATCTTCAACTCCACCTATTACTTCTATATTTCCCCACCTGCTACCCCTTCCCCTCATAACGCAATTCTTTTACCTTCGTCCACTCATAGCCCACCGCTTTATAAGCGCATGAGATATTAAACTAGGTTATTAAGAAATACGACTTTTATTAAATAAAAACACTTACTATTACCTGGTTCTTATCAAAATAATAAAGTTATGCAAATGAATTCCCTACAAAAGGATTTTTGGCTAAAAATTAAAAATTGGGAAGTTATAGCGCTGTAAACAGGTAAGAAACTGAAAATAAAGAAAAACGGAAATTGTAACTTTTTTTTGAAAATTCTTAGTTTGGTGGATATTGGATGTGCAAGTTGTAGAAAATTTTGTGTTCTACAATTTTGCACATTAATTTTTCACATTTAAATGACCAGAAGGAAGCTATGGGCATAAAACTGAAAAAATGCAGAATTGGTTTTTGGGGTATGGTTAAGGGGGCGGAGGGGGCGTGGCTATGAATTTTTTTTTCAATCTACCATTAGAACCTGATTAAATATAGAATAAGAACCACCCGACTTTTTGTGGGATTCAAATCCTTCATTTAATGGATAATTAAAAAATTTTCTAAAACTATCAAAAATACTTTTTTACTATTTTAGCCCTAACTCGGTTATTTGATTCACAAAATCAAAGTGGGTTACATTTTATTTTAGGTAATTAAATTGTCTATAAGATTGATTATGAAGACTTTTGCGTAAAAGTCAATTGTTAAAGAGTTATAGCACTGTTAAGTGACAAGAAACTGAAAATATTGCAAAATCCGAAATTTTACATGTTTTTGGAAGCTTCATAACTTCGTTGTTTTTGGATGTATAAAAATACTACCAAGGTCATTTTCGTAGGAAATTATGTTTTCTACAAGTCTACCAACAACTTTTTTTCAATAAAATGCACCAGAAGAAAGTTATGGGCATAAAAGTGAAAAAAGTGCCAGATTTCTATGGTTTTTCGGTGATGCTGAAGGGGGCGGAGGGGGCGTGGTTGTGGAAATTTGGTTTTTCTATCTACTAACCATACCTAACAACATATCAAAAATTTAGAACTACCGGACCTTTTGTAGGGTAAAACTCCTTTATTTACTGGACTATAAATAGAATGGTCATTAGTCCCAATCTTCTAAAATGGCTGAATTTTGAAAAGACACCATCACTAAACCAAGAACAGAATTGTATTCGTTTAAGGTTTTTGAAATCCCTAACCACATGAAAAGTTGAGTGGTATTTCTTGTTATTTTTGGATTAATTAACATTTAATTTTGATGTCCTTGGTGAGTTAAACTATCAGTTTAACATTTCGCGAAAGGAGAAACGATTTTGAGAAGTGTTAAGGCATGGAAGAAAGTAATTCCCTACGATAATACTAATAAATTAATTTCAAACGTGAAGAATGGTCACAATTATTTTTGTAAATGCATATTCAAGAAACTTTTCCTTAATTCTCTAGTATTTGTTAACCAGTATTTTGAATTTCTCAACAAGACCACGCCTCCTACCACATAAAATGCTCTGTAAAATATTGGAAAGAAATGAAAATTTAGAAAGTACTTCAGTATCTGCCATAGAAAACAACCCTGAACCTTGTTGAAAATGTTTGGAAATTGCTAGCCCGTACTGATAAAATTTGTGATAATCGATTTTAAACAAAAATATTTCGTAGCCCACCATTTAACAATTTAGGAAAGAGATTCAGATTGATTGCATAAAGAAATTAAACAATGCAATTCCTAAACAGTTTTGTTATTTTTTTATGAATAAAAACGCCACTATACAAAAAATAAAAGTATAAGTTTTTCATGTATAAAAAATAAAATAATTAAAATACATTTTTAAGAAGAACTTGGTTTAAATTCATTTCATGGACCACTTTGACATCATTCTTTATGTGTACCTATTCTGATGAAACAAAAAAATAACTCAGTTTTCCGATGTGCAATGCTTTGCCATATAGAAACAAGAAAAATAACCACACGTTTTAAATTATTTTTTTTTTGCTGATTCTGCTAACATCTTTAGCAATGACTTGACATCAAAAAATTATTATTTTTCCTACACTGTAAGGAAAAAACATATACTGAACATTTGAAAAGTTGTGTACCTATTCTGATGAAAAGGAGTGTATGTTTGAAATATGGGCATCTTTAAATGAAGCTGAACTGCGAAAACTGTTTACAACATATTGATAAAATTTTACCGAACATGCACATGCTTCATGCACTTTGAAGTCCAGGAATAAGTAGCAATTAATTATAGTGTTTTTGTTTGTGTGAACAAAATATAAATATTATTTTTTAAGTTTCAAAATCAAACAAAAGCAAATTTTTAAACAATTTCATCTAAACAGAATATGTTGTTACGTAATCCTAAGTTTATGTTTCAGTATTCAATTTTCATTTTACTCTACCAAAGAAAAACATCGAAAAGTCCCCGAAGAAGTAAAAATACGAAGAAATAAGATAAGAGTTTTGTTTTAGTTAAACATATCGCTTATTTACTTGAACACTGTCATAATTTAAAAAAAAAACTGGTTTAGTATCGATCTATTTGTAAAAGTATGTAAAAAGTTAGTTTCTAAAACAAAACTAATGCTCCTTCTCCGTCAGTTTTTAAAGTTAAGAAATGATTTTCTGTAGGAT
The DNA here is from genome assembly GCF_945859705.1 of Episyrphus balteatus. Classification (NCBI taxonomy): domain Eukaryota; kingdom Metazoa; phylum Arthropoda; class Insecta; order Diptera; family Syrphidae; genus Episyrphus; species Episyrphus balteatus. The sequence goes on from NC_079135.1 coordinate 65,737,283, forward strand.
TAAAGATTACATACTTTATTCCAATAACTTCTGCATTAATAATTCAAAATTCTTGATTTTTTAGTTATGACAGTATTCAAGTAAATGAGCGATATGTATTACATCTTCTACGATCTTCAATTGTGTAGCAAATCAAATGATCTCTTGTGTCAAATGGGTATTGCCAAGAAATTTATTTTTATTTTAACTTTTTGTGAGCATTTTTACCATATACAAAAAACCTGAGGAGATCATTCCGTAACTCGATTATCGAAAAACGATATCGTTTCGATGATGGTTTCCGTAACTTCAATAATTACTATCGTCGCAGACGATAACACAATAGCTAAATAAGTATCGTCCTGACTAAATTTGTAAACAAAATGAATCTTTTTTATGAATTTTATCAAATTAAAAACTAATTACATATGTAAATAAGGACAGATAAAATTGTCTACAATAAAAAAAAGTCTTAACGACTAACGATACAAAAATATTGCAATGTTGCTGACACCATTTTATTTCTCTCAAACGATACCGATCGAGTTAAGGAGAGTAAATCAAAGACGATCACGTTTTCTATTATCTTTCTGGAACGTTTTGATAATTACGTAATGGTAAAAAATTTACTACAACAAATGTTCACATAAATGTCAAATACTGGGATGCAATTACATAGCTGTAAATCTGGTTAAAAATCGAGATCTGTTTTGATATCTTATCAAAATAACTTGATCTCTTTTGGCAAACAGAATTTGAAATACCAGTATTTCCTGGAATTTTTTGACAGAAGATCAAAAATAATTGATTTCTTGTGGCAAAGGGAAATTCACATAAATTGTTATCAACCAAACCACCCTGATTATGATTACCATCAACACGCTCTGATAAAATTTGAACTTTGGAATTGCATATAATATTGAACTAACTGAAATAAGTCCAAATGTTTGCATTTGTATCGTTTACTTGATTTAATATCCCGAACCCTCCCACACAAATTTTTAATTTGTTTGTCCCTCAAACAAGCGGAAATAAGGCCGCTGTAGGAATAACATTTTCTATTTATCGAAAGTTTACCGAACAAAAATAACCTGGATTTCCCATAACTTTTCATTTATAGGTTAATCATGCCTTGCTTAACAAAGATCAGACCCCTCATACTGGTCACTCAATCGGAGTACTTGATATATTTGGATTTGAAGACTTTGGTCCGCAGAATAGCTTTGAGCAGCTTTGTATCAATTATGCCAATGAACATTTACAGTACTATTTTAATTTGGTAAGTTCTATTTTAACGTGTTGTATCATTTATATTAATAACATTGAATTTTCACACAGCACGTTTTCAAATACGAACAAAATGAGTACAAACGTGAAGATATTAAATGGAGTGATATAGAATTTATGGACAACTCTGGATGTTTGCATTTATTTGAATCAAAACCCACAGGTTTACTTTGCATTTTGGATGATCTTTGCAAGTGAGTATCAAATAACAATTTTTTTTTAGCTATTGAAGTTTCTAACTGACAATTTTTCAACAGTTTTCCGGGGGCTACAAATGAAACACTTCTACAAAAATTCAATAGTGTCCATAAGGACAATAAATTTTATGAAAAACCCCAACGAAAAGAAAATGCATTTATAATAAAGCATTATGCGGGAAAAGTGAAGTATCAGGTACTAATCAAATAATTATCATAAATACTTTAATTAAATTTTGATTTTCTCGCTCTAAGGTTACCGAAATGAGGGAAAAAAATTTGGACCTCATGCGTCAAGATATTGTCAGCGTACTCAAAAATTCCAGCATGGCATTTGTACGAGAGCTCGTTGGTGCCGATCCAGTGGCCGTATTCCGTTGGGCTATTATACGAGCATTTTTTCGTAGTTATTTTGCATTTAGAAATGCTGGCAGTAAACACCGAAAAGAAAGGACTGATTATGCTTTGAATAAATACAGTGGGAAGAATCGTTATCGCCAACAAAACGACATCATTTTAAGGTATGTAGAAAAACTTGTGTACCTAAGTCGTTATAATAAATAATATTAAAACAAATATTTAACACTATCAACCCACCATTGCATTTAAGTTTAAACTACATTAGGTATATCTATTGATATAAAAATATGATGTGTTGTATCTAGCAACTTTACGTCTAATGTATGCATTTGTGAAAAAGTATCAATTTAAAATTTTGTTTACATCATAAACACAATACACTAGTTGAAAGATTTAAAGGAGCTGATTCGTGTATTTTTTAGTGTTGATTATTTTGCAAACCTTCGATCAATGGGTTGACAGAACTTTTTTTTAGTATAAAAGGGATATTAAAGAGCTGTTAAAATACCATAAAACATAACTCTTACAATCATTCTATAAGCACTCATAACTTGAGAGCACTTATTATAATATTTACCACACTATTGATACAACTTATGAGTGGTCCGCCCATTCAGACTCTTTTTAAGAAATATAAGTTATATAGCAATAACGTACATTTTCCATTTTTTTGTTTTGTTATCAAATTAATGTTTACGGTTTTAAAGGATATTGCAGTTTTTTTTTAAATGTGAAACACTAATTGCAAACATATTTAGCTAAAATAATTAGCTTCCAGATGTATAAAATTTGTAGCTGCTTGTCAGGTGAAAACAAAATTTCCATCAATAACACTTAAACAGAAAACATTGAAATATCAGTTTTAAACCACTTATTACAGTAGAATAATTGACAGGAAAAGTCATCATGATTCTCGAAAAAATAAACACATTTTTTTACTTTCCTACATTCTTATTATACTTTAATGTGTAAAATATTCTTAGGGTTGCTTTCACAATGGCTGACTTAACTTGCGATCAGTTAATGTTCTCATGAAAAAAACTACAAATCAAATTCTCTCATTAAATATTATGTTTGATGTGCCAGAAAATTGTTTGGATTTCGAGAAATTTAATTTTATAAGCTAATTTAATGTTTAATTTGACTAGCCAGATTGCAACTATGTAGTCTAAACAACTTGAAAATAAATAAAATTCATATTTGAATGTAAAATGTTATTAATGATAAAGTTTAATTTGTAGTCATTTAAAGAGTACAACAACCAATCAGCCAATTTAATCATTCAACTTGAGATAATTTATAAGTAAAAAACCGAATCAAAAGATTTCAACAAATTTGAATTCTCCTATTTTTTTAAAGCGTTTCCATTATTTTTTTTCTATTATATTACCACTATGTGCACATTTCAAAATTAACAAAACTAAAAAAATATAGTAAAAAATACCAATTGGACATTTTCTTTTGTGTACTCATTATACGTTTTCGATACAGCCATCTAGTGACAGTTTCATCTGTAAATCTAACAATAAATAGAATTGCGTAAGTCAAAGAAATAGCCGTGTTGAGTGTACAAAACAAATTATATTGTTGCTGCTCAATTTTCCATTGCATGGTGTTGATTCTATTGTTGTTTGCAAGCCATTACTATTTTCTTAATTCTTTTAATTTACTTAAAACTTTTAAAATATTTTGTTTTATGTTTTTGCATCGTTTTATTGTTTTGTTTTTGTTTTTTTTTTATTATTTATTTATTTATTTTTTAACTCTGTTTTCGTGTAGTAAAAAAAGTAACATTAAAAATGAGTTACCTAATGCACCAAATCAACTGCCGACTAATGCGTGCCGTAACACCAGAAGATCATGGTCAAGTATTGCATTTAATAATAAAAATTTCCCTGATGGAAAACTTGTCTACGAGAGCAGTCAAGCTGGCGTAATGGAAAACAGTTCTAATAAATTGTTTTCAAAAAATTATTCAAGATTTGAGCGCTCCAGTCAGGAAGTTATGGCTAAAGCTTCGCAAATTGTTCAGTAAGATTATTTCTTCCTTTCTTTTCATAGAAGCTTTTCAAAAAAAAAAATGTTCAAATGTTGTTTGTTATGTGTTTTTTTTTCTGATCCAATTCTAATAATTCTTGCATTCTGTTTTAAATAATTTAAAAAGTAGTTAAACTATTAGGTCTGTTTCACACAAGAGTTCTTTTCTTTTTGTTCTTTTTTGTTTCGTTTTTATACAGGAAAAATAAATCCTTCCGTCCGAGAGAGAGACCAAAGAAGGGACTAAAAAATCTTCAAACTGTTAAAATGATGACGGCTGGCACAAATTTGTTTAATCAAACAGGTATTAAAACCCGCAAACAACCTCTTACGGTAACAGCCCAGTTTCAAAACTCACTTACTGCACTCATGGATACACTTAATCAGGTAAATTATAAACCTGTAAACCCAAATATTTTTACATAATATTTTGTTTTCCTTCGCAGGCAAACCCTTTCTTTATCCGTTGCATAAAATCGAATGCACAAAAAATACCAAACAAATTTGACGAAACGACTGTTGTCCGACAAGTAATAAGACAAATTAAAATGTGTTTATGCAATTTTATTTTAAGTGCTTTATCAAATTTTAGTTGCGATACACTGGTATGTTAGAGACTGTACGTATACGAAGAGCTGGTTATAATGTACGATTAACATATGAAGAGTTTATTCAACTTTATCGAATACTGCTACCAAAAGGTTTGGTTAGTTCTCAAAAAGATGTAAAAGATTTCCTCAGTACTATGGATTTGAACAAGCAGCATTATCAGCTTGGTATGTTAAAATTTAACTATATAAACCTATATAATGGAATTTATTGTACTTGGAACTAGAACTTTATTTCTAAAGTTAAAGTAGTATAAAGTAGTAGGATTTTCCGACCTGGGGTTTACTTTACTTAATTTAAATCTGTATTGAAATATCAGGCTTAGGAAAAATGACAGAGCATAAGCATTTTGCAATGCAAATTTACAATGCACTTTAAAGTTATAATATTGAGAAAATCTATATAAAATGCTAAATACAAAAATGTATTTTATCCATTTGTTAGGAACGTCACTGGGAAAACACAATATATTTATGACTTAACTACATCAATAAACTCAAGACAAAATCATTTTTGGTTACGAAAGGACCGTGTTTTATTCAAATATGCCCATTCTCATTTGTCACAAAAAAAAATTAAACCTGAACAATAGGGTGGTTCTTATATGGTCGAAAAAAATTTTTTAATGGTTAAAAGTTAAACTATTTTTTTCAAAACTTTAAGGTGTCTGGCAAAAAAAAATAGCTGACGAAATGGGTCTGGCAGTGTTAGTTATACGATTTTGTTCTTGTCTGAGTGCAACCTACACGCCTAGGTTGTTGTTACATCTAATGCAAATTACCCTGTACTAGAACCTTTTTCCTATATTAACAAATTGCAACCTTTTTGAAGTTTTTTCCTATAGACCAAAAACGGTCTGTCAAATCGAAAAACCGTTAATGTAATAACTGAAGGTAATAAAAAGATCTACAACTTTTACTTCAAATAAATTTTCAAAAAAGCTCAAATAAAAGAGATATGACGAAAATATGGTTTCAAAAAAAAAAACCACCCTAACTCTTAAACCGAAGGTATAATCGAAAAAAGTAATTTAACATATATTGTAGTAAATTAAATTATCTTCAAGTTTCCAATACATTTTTTTTTCTGTAGATTCAAAAATACGTGAGTTATGTGAAAAATTGCAATTTTTATAAAAAAAAAAAACAAAATGGCGGCCAAATGACTCTAGATGCGGTTGTGCAAAATGTGGTTTTCGACGCGTGTCTTAATACTCTTTCGAGTCCTGAAGTCAAAATGTTTTATTAATTTTTTCCCAGACCTCCATATAATAAAATCTAACTTTCCTGTTTCCTATTATGCGTGTCTGGCAAGGTGTTAGGCCTATCCGATGGGTCTGGCAGCTTACAAAAATTATTGAATTAGTTCCCCGAGTATCATATATAAAAATCAGCCTTGAGAAAATAAGAAAACTAAGTACGTATTTTTCGTACCTTTAGCACCTGTTACCGGTAAAATGGCCGTCGGCACAAGATAGCCAGTATCCATACACTAATAGTATGTCCTAGCACTACGTAATTCCATAAATTTTTTTCTTGAGAAAATAAGTAATGTATGGCGGCCCTGGGATCTTGCTCTAACAGGATTAATGCAAATAAAAATGTTTTCTCCGAACGGATTCCATTATAGGGCTGATAGGAATGTTTTAAAACTAAAACTATTTTTTTTTTTGTAACAAGAACTTGATTTTTTTTTTTAATTTCAATACCTCAACAGGTGCAACAAAAATTTACATGAGGGAATCACAGAAAATGCGTTTGGATATCAAACTACACACAAAAATCATCGATAGCATTATTTTGATCCAAAGATGGTTTCGTGGTATTCTTCAAAGAAAGAAATTTTTACTCTACAAAAGTGCTGCTCTGACAATACAATCATATTGGAGAATGACGCTAGCTCAAGAAAAACTTACGAGCAACCGTCAACGATGGAGTGCAGCAATAACAATTCAATCCTTTTGGAAAATGTATAAACAAAAAACGTTCTACCATAAGTTAAGACTTAGTATTGTGGTAGTACAGGCACATGCTCGGGGCATGTTAGCAAGGTTGCGTTATAGTAGTCACAAAATGGTTGGTGAAATAAATTTACTTTCTTTAATGATATCGTTTACTAAAAATATATTTGTAATTATTCTATAGCGCTTGCAAAAAGAAAGAAATCGATTGCGATGCACGCAGAGTTTGCCGAGTACAGACAGGTATGACTATAAATAACTAGAATAAATAGTTTATAATTGATGTTGTTTAATATTGTTTTTTTTTTAGAACTTTTAGTGAAATCTATAAAGCCGAAGATTTCAAACGTTCTTTTCAAAGACCACATCACAGCTTGGATAGTGAATTCGATGAACCGGCTATACAACACAATCTAGAAGCAACACTTCTTGAATCGCAAAATAATGAAGTACTTCAAAAGGCTGGCAATCAATTGAGAAATTTGATGATTTTATCTGGCAATAATAACCGAACGATTCCTATTGGAAGTGATTATTCACTACCTCAAAATTTTGATATTAAATTACATCTAAGGCAAAACACTACTGAAAATGTTGAAAAAGGAAAACAGATATATCCGAATAGTGAGACTGGCGTAAAATATATTGAAAAAAGCCCAGAAAATTTCAAAAGGTTTGTACATTTATTTTTATTTATTTTTTAATTTATTTAAAATTTATTTTTGTACGATTAGACATGACATCATTAAAACTCCAGTGCGAAGAACAGATTCTGGTCCTACAAACTATTATAACATGGACTATGAAGATATTGGAGATTATAATAACACATTAGATATAGACAATCAGCAATCAAACAACCCAACGAAAAAAGACTACAGCCTTTTAACAAAAACAAATCCTGTAGAAGGGAGTTCACAAAATGTTAGTGATATTATAGCTGGGCAGCAGCACCAAGGAAGGTATCACATGAGTGATGCACAAAGTCCCCAAAAATCCATTAGTGCAGGCGATCCAGAAATAAATTCCAATTACTCTAAGCATTATGAGAATATCAATGTATTGCCCGACACTCACTCAAATTACCAACTAACGGCAAGTCCTCATCAAGCAAGTTCCTATTCACAAAAGCATTACGCCAATGATGAGAGTAAGTCATCAAGTCCTGCACAAACTGTATCAACTGCTAGTGTTGCGTCTGCTTCAGTACCTAAAGGTAAGGCTGCGGCACTTTTAGGTTCAATATCGGAAGATCAAGCTCAATACAACATGACTAGTCGCCTTAATAAGCCAACAAAGAGCCGTCGAGTCAAATCAAATTTGAGTGATGACTTGAGTTCGGTTGAAGTGGTAGCACCGCGTTTTCCTAAGTTAAGTGATCCACCTGCCGAACGATTGCGTCGCCGTAACTCAGATCCAAGCACCAATAAGGTTCCACTTCTTGAGGTTAATAGAGGCAATGACATGTATCAATCTTCCACTCAAATCAATATTGCTGGACATAGATTCCGAAAAGCTGCCCGAATTGGAAAAGCAGAAAAATGTGCAAGCTGTCAAGAGAGTGATGCGTTTGTAAATGAAGGTTATCGTTGTTTGGACTGCAAAGTACTCGTGCACACAAAATGTATTCAAAATGGTGGAGTCAAAACACTTATATGTGAAGCAAAAAGATCAAAACGCATGCGAAAAGGTACAGAAAAAAGCATGACACCAAACTCAAAATATTCGGCACGAGAGTATACAGATTCCACGGACAGAATTATAAGCGATGCTAAGGAATTAAATCTAATGCAGGATTTCATCACACAAAAAATTTATAAAATGGATGAAAATGAAGGGGAAAAATCATCAGAAGTTGATAGAGTATTCAAACAAGCATTGCGAGCCTTTAAGGACAATCTAGTGACGCAATATAGTGTTGCACATAAACAAAACTCTGATTCATTAAACATAAAGTATAGAGATTTAATTGATAATTTTGGTCAAGTTATGGAAACGTGTTGTGGAAAACAGAATGACTTCCCTCTGACCATGGGGGTAAATGCATTTCGTGGCTTCATGAATGAGTTCATGAATTCTAGAGAAACGGAAAAACCAAAGGCTAAAAGGAAAAAGGAGAAGAAAAGAAAAGTCGAGGAACATACAAATTATCACGGTAATTTAATAAAGTTATACAAAGTTTTTTTTGTTTCTTTTAAATAATATAAGAAAAATGTTTTGCAGGACATACGTTCCAATTAACTATAATCAATATACCGACGGCCTGTGAAATATGTCAACTTTTTTTGCTATGGCCAATCGAACGGGGATTGGTAAGTTCCAAAAATAATTTCAATAATAGAATATTATGAAATGGGTAATGTAGAACCTTCTAAAGTGATTATACCGATAGTTAAATATCACAATAATTGTTTTTGTATTTAACAGTTTCTTAAATTACATTATTTGTTTCATTTCTTTTAGGTTTGTCAAAACTGTCGCCTTACTTGTCACAAAAAATGTTATCAAAAGGCTTCTTCATGCAACAAAACATCTTCATCACACGGTGGATGCGTATCGTCACAATCTAGTATTACTGACTCAAAACTCTTTGGTGTGCCATTAACGAATTTATGTTTAGCTGAAGGAGCTAAAATACCCATACAAATCGAACAACTTATTACTAAAATTGAAATGTTAGCTCTCTATACTGAAGGGATATACCGCAAGAGTGGCGTCAATTCCAAAATAAGAGAACTCAAACAAAAAATGTCTGAAACTCCGATTGGTGCAGAAATTGACTATGAATCTTATAACGTACATGTGTTAGCCAATGTTTTGAAATCATTCCTACGTGAAATGCCGGAGCCGTTACTTTCGTTCGATCGTTACGATGATTTTTTGCGTGCCTCTGATTTACCAGATACGAATGTGAGAGTACAAACTCTTCTTTCGTTGATTAAAAAACTTTCGGCTTCGCATCATTTTCTGTTAGAGCGTTTAATTTTTCACTTGGCTCTGGTAGCCCAAAGAGAAAAACACAATCGCATGTCGGCGAGTTCGTTATCAATAGTTTTCGCTCCTTGTGTTTTACGAACAAATCGTTTAGTACCTGCTCAGGATAGTCTTAATGATATTTGTAGACAAACGAAGTGCATAGAAACCCTGATCACACAGAAGATGTTAAATGTGAAGAGTACACTAGCTGATATAGACACTTTGGACACGGCAGCACACACCGCCACCACTAGACTTAGTACTTTACGAAGCTCAAAAGTGTTTGCCCCGGAGGAGTTAACCCAGCGGCCATCGCAAATTGAGACTGAAACGGAAGAAATGATATTAGAAGGACACATCCAAGAAATTCGGAAAGAGAAAGCACTATTAACTTCAGCGTTGCCAAATTTAGTAAGGACTACGTCAGACGATGACTTGCTCTCGACTGATTTAGATGGGGAAGGTGGGAGTTTGGATGACTTGAGTACGGGAAAGGACAAAGATAGTCATTCTTTAGCTGAGTGTAAAGATTTCAAAGATAGCATTGACTCTTCATTTGGAAGTCTTAGTGGAGATAATAATGCCAGTCGAAAAGGATACGATGAGAAACAACAGTCACAAGAGCACTACCAACAGCAGCAAACGCACAATGTGCAAAAACAAAATTTCGACGCAGATTCAGCGAGTGATTCCATAGTTCTAAGCTATAATCTTCGTGATCAAAATATCGATTACATTTCGAGTCCCAGGCATCATGTTTCCTTGGATCACGAAATGGTATCATCTGGCTATCCGACGACGAAAAGTTATTCATCTACTCCCAAATCAACATCATCCAATAATGGCAACAGTAGTTTCGTTTGCAGTGGAACGCGACGTTCTGGCAGTCAACAGAATCTAAGTTATACCATGGCACAGGTATCATCGACAAGTGCCGGTCCGAGTGGACTCAATTATACAACAACAAGCCAATCGGGCAAACCAATGGCTGTGCGAAGTATGTCAAGTGGCTACGATGCTACAAACATACATCTACTCCCAAACGCACCCCAGTGTATATCCGGAGCTGATGGATTTCAAATGCTTTCAGCTATTCCTTCATCATCGTCATCATCATCTTCTGCAACATCACCACATGTCATAGCAGGAACGTCTCTCTCTGCATCATCTTCATTACCAACACCATTTCCCAATACCAGTAGCAATAAAGTAACAAGTATTATAGAGGGCGGTAATATAAAAACGACTCGGAAGAAAAAGAAACAGGAAAGTTTGGACGACGAACCAATTATGGTGTAAGTTCTATGTTCTAATTTATCCTCAAATAAGATAATGTACATTTATATGTAAACTCATATATAAATAATAATTAATCATAGGTACAGATTCATTAAAAAAATTAAAATTAAAACTAAAAGTATGTTTGCAGACGTAATGTAAAACAAAAACTTCCAAACATAAAATATATAAAACAAAAAACTAAATATGCAAATTTCACAATGTTACATAAATATAACTAAAAAAAAAGTAAAAACTATTTTATTATTTTTCTTTCTTGAAAATCAATATTATTAAAGGCATAGCAACTATACTTAACTTGTTGAATGTTTTCATGTATGTCATATTTTTTCAAGCATTCGGGTTTATAAAAAACGCTTTTTATTTCCAAAAACAATGGTTGAGCGATACTAATTTTTAAAAAACAGTCTCAATGGCAAACAGGGCTCCTTCAATATTTTTTTTAATATTCCGACACAATATCAAATGATACGACAAATGCGGCACTTAGATTTTTTTTTTCCTTAGCTATACATAAAATATGCATTTCTGACAACATTCCATTGACGAATGGTTTCTACAAGTTTGAGAAAATACCGTTAGCCAACAATAGGAACTAATTTCATTCGCGGAACAAAATTTGACATTTTTTTTGTTCGTAAACTTATTTTGTTCTTAAACTGCAGCAATGCATTGATCTTAGTGCTCCTTCAAGTCGTGAAGAACCCAGTACAATTCAAACTGAAACTTTTCTAAACTTAAAAACATAGTTGCGGTGTTTTTTTCTAATACTCTGTAGCTTCTTATTTTTTAGTTTTATTCGGAGAAGAAATGCAAATTACAGAAGTTAGTATGTACATTTGTACATTATTTGTTTTTATTTTTCGAATAAAATAAAAAAATGAATAACTATTGAGTTGTAGAAAAAAAAACCGGGCAAGCTAATGATTGTATTTATTCATCAATAATTTTAACGCTTAGTAATTCGCCTTTAATTTAAAAATTTTGGTTCAGCCATCCCTCCTCAGATCACAATCGACTTTACTTTGATTTTATAAAAGCTTTGACATTAACAAACTTTACTAAGAACAACAAAATTATATAAAAAAAATCTTTTTAATAACATTGGCATACAATTTCAAACGATTTAGTAAAATGCTAAAGCCATTTTAGTAAGCTACCAAGTCTTAACACTGAAACTGATGTTTAACTTTGTAAATTACTAAAATTGCTTTAACACTTTACTTAATAGTTTAAAATTTTGACAAACAAATAAAAGTTACATACAAAATATAGATTGTAATATTCACCCCTATTCTGAATGAAAACTCCGGGGCTTCAAATTAAAAAGTTTGGGTAAATTTTTCGCTTTTATCGCTTTTGCATCGTTATTAACCTATTAAGTTTTGCAAAATTCATACTAAAATTAAACTCTTCATTTAGTTGAGTATTTATCATTATATGGATCATTGCAGTAGAAACGTGTGTGAAGCAATGAAATAAATCACTTGTTAGGTTTCTTTTAGTGAGTGTAGGATATTAAATAATGTGGAGTTATCCGATATAAAACAATATTAAACAAGACTATTTCCATAAACTCATAAACCCTTTATTCAGAATAATTCATTCTTGATCACGTTTTACTTAGTGTTTTTTTACTTGTGTGATCTAGATACTGTGATGTACAAAAATGTTAAATTTACTCTGAAATAACCATTTCACCGCAAATAGCTTAAAATTTTAACATTTTTCTTACCAAATACTTCAATGGATCGTATTCACTATGGTTTTTAAGATCCACCTAAAAACCAATCTAAATCAATATAATTTACTTAAGTTTTTCTTAGAAAAAGTGTACTAAAACTACTCATTATAAATAAATCATTTTCATTTACATGGTGAATTGAAATCAATTTCGAAGTCTGCTTTTACACGCAGATTTTGCAAGCAAGACTTTCTTCGAAACTGTGAATTGCTGTGATTTTACCCGATAATCGCAGAACACATTTTTTTCATCATTTCTTATTCATTTGCATTATCGTAGTACAAAAAAAGTCTTGTATGGAAAGTCTTTAAAATCATTTGCATTTTTAAAAAGACTTACAAATAAACATATATCTTATTCAAATAAATCTGCACTTTTGTCTGTTGTTTTCGACATTTGATTCGTGTCAATCTGCATTTATTGATATTGTGTGGCCATTATCTCATTTTATACAGAAAAACCGAATAAAAAAAAATATCAACTCCGAAAAAATAGTTTAAAAAAAATGTTCTATTGGTAAAAAATCGAATCTTTTTTGAATCTATTATCGATAAATGCCTTTTATTTAAATTATTTGTTAATTCATCCGAAATCGTGATTAAAAATAATAAAATATTTGAAATTTCTTGCTCTTAATAGAAACAAGCATACATAAATCATATATAAAAACAAAATTATTCCAAAACGCAAGTAAATTTAAACGTATGTATTATTTTAAACAAAGCCTTTATTTTGTGATTTTTATATTTTACAAACAAATTTATTTACTGATCAATGAGATTCTAAAATTATATTAATTTGAAATTTAATAAAGAATAATAATTCTGTAACATAAACATTTACTTTAACATATTTTAAACTTTATTTTGTTTTCATTTTTTTTTTATTTTAGATTTCCTAATGGCAAAAAAATAAATATATGGTAAATGTGATGTAGTATGTTATTTTTTTTCCATAAAAAAGGTTATTAATAATACAATAACCCATCAAGTTCTCGAAAAGCATTATTAAGAAATAAAGTGTAAAAACGCAAAATATTTGTTATACATTGTTTTCGCTTTTTATTGTCATATCTATCTATATAAGCATATAATTTTAAACTAAATAAATAAAATTTTAATTCAACATGAAATAGTGATAGATTTTACTAAGCTACGTAAACCAATTTAAATAAACAAACAAAAATAAAAATACTCTGTAGCAAAAGTTGTTCTTTTTTATACACAAATTTAAACATATACATATATATATATATATATATAAATATATATAATATATACCTTAAAAAACATACTTTAAACATATATATATATATATATATATATATATATATATATATATATATATATATATGTGAATCTCTTTAATTTCGTATCCATTATCAAAACTCTTTTATTCGTATGAGTATTTAATAATTTGCAATCCAAACAAACGCAAAAGAAAAGAAATGGAGAAATATAAAAGGACCTGTTCAGGTTCTGTTGGATGATCAACATTATTTTTTTATTATTATTATTATTAATATTATTATTATTATATTATACATATATTTTATGTAAGTGACCAAGTCAATATTTAGGTTTCACTATTTGTACAGTATACTTTCATTTATTTGTTAAATAAAGTGGTAAAATAAATAATGACTAGTACGTTTTGCTTGTTTTGAATTGATGTATTAACTAACTCATATAATGAAGATGTTTTAGGGCCGTGTGTGAATTGCGTTAAAATGTATCACTTTGGTTAAATTTTGACACTTGCGTGGTGACTGGTGAACAGATTAAATTTTAACCAATGTGAAAATTTTAATCTTAAAAATTTTAATCTGAAATTTTAATCTAAAAATTTTAAACTAAACAATTTACCAGTTAGACCAGGGTCGATAATTTTTGAAACCAAAAAAAATCATAGTAGAATGAAACCCATTGGAAAAGGAGGTGAATAAGATGAAAATTAAAGGAAAAATAAATTACGGGCGAGCCGAGTTCGGGAAGTGGGTGGGTTGAGTTTTTAATGGTAAAAAATTGTATATCTCGATTTCCGGCAAAACTACAAATCCTATAGAAAAAAGTTGTATCGCAAAGTTGTAGATAATAAAAAGATCTACAACTTTTGTATCAACAATTTTTTCACATAACCTCAAAATTTATGTGAAAAATTCAAAAAACCGAGTTTTTGGTTTTTTATTTTTATCTTTTTAAAAAACAAAAATTTTTCTACGAAATTTGGTGAAAACTTACCTTATTATGTCCCAAATACACTGTAATTTATTTGATTTAAAATATTAATTTGTTCACCTTATTTTGACTTAATACCAAAAAAACACCCTAATTTTCAATCGAAAATTCACGTGTCAAAATATCAGCTTTTTTCAAAAAGTCGGTGGCCATTTCGTTCATTAAAATGTCTATTTTCTGATGGTGTAAAAAAATTGTACATTAGTATACTATAGAACATGTTCTAGTAAAATTCAAAAAATGAAAAAAGCTTGAATTCGAAAAAAAAATTTTATCATTGTTTACAATTTTGGCCTATTTATTCAAATTTACACTTTAATTACTCAAAAAACGTAAGATTAATCAATGTTACATGAAATCTTACGTTTTTTGAGTAATTAAAGTGTAAATTTGAATAAATAGGCCAAAATTGTAAACAATGATAAAAATTTTTTTTCGAATTCAAGCTTTTTTCATTTTTTGAATTTTACTAGAACATGTTCTATAGTATACTAATGTACAATTTTTTTTACACCATCAGAAAATAGACATTTTAACGAACGAAATGGCCACCGACTTTTTGAAAAAAGCTGATATTTTGACACGTGAATTTTCGATTGAAAATTAGGGTGTTTTTTTGGTATTAAGTCAAAATAAGGTGAACAAATTAATATTTTAAATCAAATAAATTACAGTGTATTTGGGACAAAATAAGGTAAGTTTTCACCAAATTTCGTAGAAAAATTTTTGTTTTTGAAAAAGATAAAAATTAAAAACCAAAAACTCGGTTTTTTGAATTTTTCACATAAATTTTGAGGTTATGTGAAAAAATTGTTGATACAAAAGTTGTAGATCTTTTTATTACCTACAACTTTGCTATACAACTTTTTTCTATAGGATTTGTAGTTTTGCCGGAAATCGAGATATACCATTTTTTACCACTAAAAACTCAACCCACCCACTTCCCGAACTCGGCTCGCCCGTAATTTATTTTTCCTTTCATTCTTATCATATTCCCCTCCTTTTCCAATGGGTTTCATCCTACTATGATTTTTTTGTACTTTTTAATGTTTTTGAAGGCATCGGCACTGGTCTAAGTTTAGTGAGTTTAAAAAAAAAAACCATAAAACATGATAGAACATGATTTATTGTTTGTAGATGTAAAAATGTTTTTGAATCAGGGATGAAATTCTGTAACACGTAAACGAACAAACTTATTCGTATGTACGAACGCTTTGCTTGATATAACTTGGAAAACGAAAGCATTCGTTCTGAGTTTGTCGTCGCAAATTTTCTATCGTTTTTTGTATTGTATTGTATTTTTTATTGAGACTTTAAAAACGAGATAGTTACATGAATACATAGGGGTACATATCTGGACTTTTCTTTCTTGTATAATAATTGGAGGCTGTAATGCATGGCCTTCCTTTTCGATTGATTTATTTTTGAGTGCCAACATGATTGTCTTTTTCATTCTTAAGAGTATCATAGTGCTCGCTCACGAACTAAAAATTTTCTTTGACGTTTGTCATTACTAATACTAAAATAATAAGATACATATTTTTTGAAAAAATAACGATCGTTTTCGTTTTGTTATATTATATCATAAACAAAAGGTCATCACCACCAACATAATGAACAAAAACCGTTCGATAATGAAAACACGTCGCACATTTTCTTTCGTTTTTCAAAAACAAATGATCGTTTTCGTTTCGCTTCCGTATTACTTTATATCTGGAAAAGGCTTACTTTAGCGCTCCCATACCGATTTTATCGGAAATAGACACCTTAATGGTAGATACTTTATTTCCCCCCTTTTCCTACACTGGCATAAACTAAAAAAAAAAAACATCAGTTCTTTATAAAGAGTATCGATCGACTTACTCGTAGTATTCCATAATCAGTCTTTTTAAAATTGATTAAAAAAAAACATTCGATTTTAAAGTTGCTCTTTACTTTATGCAACCTGGTCAACCTTTTCAGTTGTGAACAACAAAAAATTAAAATCTCTTGTCTTCAAACAATCTTATGAAGACTTCTATTTTAATGCAACCTACGCCATCTATAAGAATTTGGGCGAGCATAGTTATCCGCTAAAGTGGCCGAACTGGTGATAGGCAGGACGGAGCATATTTGAAAAATTGAATAAAAAATATAAAACAATGAGCAAGAACTTTTAAAAAAAAATGCAATAAAGGATATAATGTGATTATTATCTTATATATATAATTCTCCTGTGCGTTTGTTTGTGAGCCTACTCCTTCTAAACGACTGGACAGATTTTACTGAAATTTGGTGGGGGTGATAAGGTCCATCCGAGACAGGTTTTGTTTTATAATTGGACCCAGTAGGTGGCGCTGTTGTCAAGTTATATGCAAATTCCGTATTTGGGGTCGAACGACTGAACAGATTTTTGTGAAATTTTGTGTGTGCGATAAGGTCCATCCGAGACAGGTTTTGTGTTATAATTGGACCCGGTAGATGGCGCTGTTGTCAATTTATATGCAAATTCCGTATTTGGGGTCGAATGACTGAACAGATTTTTGTGAAATTTTGTGTGTGCGATAAGGTCTATCCGAGAAAGGTTTTGTGCTATAATTGGACCCAGTAGGTGGCGCTGTTGTCAAGTTATATGCAAATTCCGTATCTGGGGTCGAATGACTGAACAGATTTTTGTGAAATTTTGTGTATGCGATAAGGTCTATCCGAGACAGGTTTTGTGTTATAATTGGACCCGGTAGGTGGCGCTGTTGTCAAGTTATGTATATGCAAATTCCGTATTTGGGGTCGAAAGACTGAATAGATTTTTGTGAAATTTTGTGTGTGCGATAAGGTCTATCCGAGAAAGGTTTTGTGTTATAATTGGACCCGGTAGGTGGCGCTGTTGTCAAGTTATGTATATGCAAATTCCGTATTTGGGGTCGAATGACTGAACAGATTTTTGTGAAATTTTGTGTATGCGATAAGGTCTATCCGAGACAGGTTTTGTGTTATAATTGGACCCGGTAGGTGGCGCTGTTGTCAAGTTATGTATATGCAAATTCCGTATTTGGGGTCGAAAGACTGAATAGATTTTTGTGAAATTTTGTGTGTGCGATAAGGTCCATCTGAGACAGGTATTGTGTTATAATTGGACCCGGTAGGTGGCGCTGTTGTCAAGTTTAATTCAAAATCCGTATTTGGGGTCGAATGACTGGATATTTTTTGTCAAATTTTGTGTGTGTGATAAGGTTTGCCCCAGACAGGTTTTGTGTTATAATTGAACCCTGTGTAGGTTGCGCTGTAGTCAAGTTATAGGCAAATTCCATGTTTGGGGAATGAATCGACAGATTTTTGTGAAATTGTTTGTGAATGATAAGGTTCATTCGAGACAGATTTTGTTTAATAATTGGACCCAGTAGATGGCGCTGTTGTTAAGTTATAGGAAAATTGCATATTTTGAACGATCGACTTGTGAAATTTTGTGTGTGTGATAAGGTTCATTGGACACATGTTTTGTTTCATAATTGGACCCCATTGGCTGCGCTGTTGTCAAATCTTAAGAAAATTGCATATCTTAAACGAACGACTTGACAGATCTTTGTAAAATGTTATGTGTGTGATATAGACCCGGTAAGTATCGCTGTTGTCAAGTTATAGTGAAATTCCATATTTGGAGTTTTAAAGACTGTATAGATTTTTTTGAATTTTTATGTGTGTGATAAGGTTCATTCGAGACAATTTTTTTTTATAAATGAACCTGGAATGTGACGCTGATGTCAAGATATAAGCAAATTCAATATTTGGGGTTTAAAATCATTCAACTGTCTTAAGTTGGACTTGACTTCATGTTACTTGGCTTTTAAGATGAAATTATAATCTAAAGCACACTGGTAACGGGTAATGAAACGGGAGAATGTGTCATATTTGTCGTGTATGCAGCCGGGTTTCATGAATTTATTAGACGTTATCATATCAAAAAAAAAAAAAAAAAAAAAACCAATTTTGCCCAATTCATCAGCTTTTTTTTAAATTTAACATATGAACACATTACTTAAAGGACCCCGCACATTTTGTATGGGAAGTGGCCCGCGGTGAAATTGTCTCAAATTTTAGTATGTTGTTCTCTTGTATGTACAAAAAAAAAGTTGATATAACAATCAGACATGGCATTACTATAGCACTGTTCCATTGGAGGTGGTAGTCTACTAATAGTAGATTTTTTGGTTAATCTAGTAGGTACTATCATCTACTCATGCTCTTCTTCCCGAGTGGATACGATTTGTATTAAATTCGTTGAAAGTGCGTTCCATTGAAAATCGCTAGTAAACTACTAGTGGGACTTTGCCACCTCCCAAAGAAACAGGGCTTATAATAGAGAATGCAAAAAAGTGGGTCACGGAATTTCCGTTTGTCTGTCTGTCAGTCTGTCTGTCTACAGTTAAACGGATCAACCGATTAACATCAAACTTAGTTTTTTAGAACTAAAAAACTTAGGTCTTTAGAACTAAAAAACTTAGGTTTTTAGAACTAATTTTTTTTTACCAAAAATAACGATACCTGTCATAAACGAATTTCGGAAATGTTTAATTTTCTCGAAAACGGTACCAGTGATTTTGTTTAAAAAAATTATATAATAGTTTTTGGGCAATCATGGAAATTTTTAAAAATTATTATTAACCTACCGTAAAACCGTACCAAACTAGTATAATTTAAACTAGCTATATATAGTTTAAATATGATACAGAAAGAAAATTTGGAAAAATAATAGTTTTTGGATAAAAAAAAAAAATTTAACATTTTTTTTGAATGTTGATTAGTAGTTTCTACGAAATTGCATACCAATTTTATTTTTGAATTTTTATTTAATTTATTTATAAGGTTCCAACGATTTTGAAATTTTTTTTTCTAAAAATATATCTTAGTAGAAGAAATCAAATCGAATAGGTAGGTACTTGTTTTGGAGCTATCACGAATTTTGCTTTGTTCCTTTAACTTTTTGGGCTAGTGCATAAAAACAACTCAGGTTAAAAGCAAACGCTCGGTTAAATTTTATGGTTATGAAACTCAACTATTAAATTTAGCTGAGCGTTAGCCTTGTACCTGAGTATTAAATTGTTTATTGGTAGGGTGAAATATGTATAATTCAGTTAAATATTAAAGTCAGCCTTAAATTTGATTATTGGTTAGGGCTGTAGAAAATAAAATTTACTAATGATAAGTTTTTCTTAACGCTTTTCTTTTTTTCATTAAGGGCCATTTGCTGAAACGAACCTTGAATAATTTATTTTGAACATAAACTTTTTTGCTCTACTTTTTCTTCGGCGTAAACTACCTATCACATAAGGATTTATGTTGTAATTAAATGCTTAAGTTTCGATTCAGCAAAAAACGGCGCAAGTTGTTACGCATTTCATAATATTGCCAACAAAAATATAATATAAAAAAATGGCAATCTCTGTGGGGATACGAACTCAGAGAGCAAAAGTAAAGAGCAATCACCTTGTCACCTACGCTAATCGGACTATTCAAATAAGGGTAACTTTCATGCCTTATAAGCTATAACGTGCCTAGGATATACAACAATAATATTTAATATTGTTCAAAATCTCGTCGTAATAAAATATTTCTTGTTTTTAGTTTCGAGTTACTATGGATACATTTATATCTAATGTCAACTTACTTTTCAATATTTTTGTTTGATATTTGTGTAATTTTGTATGTATGAGTAAAATTTAATTATTTTCTTTTTTCATAGGATGTCGATAGGATTTATTTTTGTTTGATATTTGTTTTATGCTTTTTGTGTGAGTAAAGCCTGAACTACATAGAAACACAAAGTGAAAAAAGTACAAAAAAGTTTCTAATTTGTCAAATAATTTTAATTTTTTAATGTCACATCAATAAAATTGTTTTTGTTATTTTGTACTTTTGTTTACTTTTTATACTATTTTTTGACTTTGTGTTTCGACTTAAAATTTCCTTATTTTTTTTTCTTTTTTATAGCCTGTTTTCACTACACCCCAAATGAGGTAATTTAGCAAATTACCAAAAAAGTGTTTTCACTACAAATTATCTCATTTGGACTGACAAGAAGTGTCAACCCTGAAATGTGACATTTGGTGAAATTAGTGAATAAAAAAAATAAAAATAAAAAAAACAAATTGAAAATTTTTCAAAAACAAAACAAACATGAAAAATGGAAAATAATATTATTATAATATGCTCAGCCCCTACCATAAATAATTTTACAAGCGCAAAAACCATAGAAAGCTAAGGAAGAGAGTTAGACGCAAAAGCCGACGGAAATGGAAGTGACTTAAAATGGTTTTTTTCGACTATTTGGTCAGGGACCCAAATGATCAATCCAAAGCAGTTCTGGATAAAGGTTAGTATTTCTTTTTTCAAACTTATCACATTTAAACAATACATATTAAATTCTTTCAGCTTTTACGATCTCGAGGCCAACATTGTGGTTTTTTTTACCCTACAGTATGAAACAAGAGAAAACATTTCACAGTGCACAAGTGGCTGCAAAGTGTAGTTTTAACATGCATTTTAAATGGTAGCATCGTAACATATCTAACTATTCACTGGAACGAACACAAATTATATTTCCCTTCGTGTGGTGTCCAAATAGTGGCCAAAATGTATCAAAGAAATTTCTTAATAAACACAATTGAGTATTAATTTTTATTCAAATGTTCATTTTTATAAAGCTTCATTGGGGGTGGACACATTTGCATCATCATAACCGGCAGCAGAGGATTGAATTAGGTTGCATATTCGACTGTAAATGGGGGTCCAGATTTTCTTTTCATCTGAGAATTGATAAAGCTTTGATGCACATTTGATTGCTGAGGAGGAGCCGATACTATAGACTAGTTAGCCGCTGGTTTAAGTCCAATTTTCTCCTTTTCCTTGCCGGGAAGGACGCCTTTTACCTGAAAACGCACGTCAATAAAACCCTTTTTCAATTAAATCAAACTCCTTACCTTATGCATTTGATTTTTAAATGTTATATTGTTCTTGGTAGAATACGGATTGTGGGACTTCATGTGGGACAGCTTGCAAGTGGGAACAGTCTCATGGGCTTGGGGCATCATCGTAGTCGGATTCAATTTTCATTAATTTTAGAATTAATAAAGACGCGACGTATCCTTGGCACGATCGGATAGGTTCGACTTCTATTTAATGTGCTCGGCCACGTCTAGCTTTTTTAGCAAAATTTAATGAAGTATTAGTTTTTTTTTAATGTTTTCTTTTTGTAATTTTATTTTTATTTGCCGAACCGACGCGAAATAAACATAAACAAATTGAAATTATTTTACCGTAATGTTTTTTTTTTAGGTTGACTGACGTTTCATGATTGTGACCTATTCACAATGAAGTTTTATGTGCGTTCAGGCGATTTGACTTAATTTCCTAGCTAATTTCGTCGAAATGAGATGATAATTATCTCATTTCAAATTTGAAATTTGTATGGGAAATTATCTCATTTCGAACCTCATTTGGCAAATTTGATCGAAATCATCTCATTTGCTCTAGTGAAAACAGGCTATTAGGATGTCGACGTGTCGATACGATTTATTTTTATTTGATATTTGTTTCCTTATGTTTGTATTAGTGAAATTTCCTTTTTTATAAACAAATTTTTGGAAACATAATGGGCACGTTCAGAAAATATAAGTAACTAGATATTTAGGCAACGTCATTTTCTGAACGGAAATTTGATTAAATTGACTAAATTAGTTTGGATCTGATGTTATTGTCAAATTTCGAAATTTATTGAAGAATTTCACAGACCGCATGGGGCAGACACCAAATTTCACTTAACTTTAATGAATAAATAATATTAATTATAATCGATAATGCACTTTTTACTCGTTTTTCACACAAAATTAAATTTTGCTAAATTAATTCTTTAATTCAAAACAATCTGCTGTCATGTTGACAAAAAAAACTTTCCTAAATTTTTAGGGAAAATTTTCTTGCCTAATTTTCCAGTTAGCTTTCCAATAAAATTACCTAAATTGGAAAGATATTTTTTGACAGCTGACCAATCAGAGACCGAGAAATTACCTAAATATTTAGTGCCTAACGTTTCTGAACCTGCTCAATTTTCTAGGACAAGCTCCATAGGTTAGGTTAGGTAGTATTGGCTGTCAGGCTAATTACCCGACACACTTAGACCCTTATGGATCCATTGTGATACCACAAAAGACTAGCAAGTTGGGACTCACTAGCCGAATCACTCGGTGCTTCTTATGAATGAAGATAGACTTTTAACGTCCGTTTTCACTAGATCGCTAGTGTATTCGTAGAAGAATTCTCCTAGATGGAGTTTTCTTCTATTAGAGAGAGCAGGGCAGGTGCACAGAAGATGTTGAACAGTTTCCTCTTCTTCTTCATCCATGCAACTTCTGCAGAAATCGTTAGAGAACACGCCCATTCTTTTTGCGTGTCTACCTATTAGACAGTGTCCTGTAAGGACACCTATGGTGGAGCTACTAATATGCATTCTGTTTAAATTTAACAAACCCTTTGAACGTTTCAAGTCTATACAAGGCCATATTTGTTTAGTAGCTAGGCAAGTATTACTCTGAGTCCATCTGAGGTTGGTTTTCTTTAAAGCGTCCTGCTTTAGCATAAGTTTGCATGTAGCGATAGGTGTTCCCATATTGTTCCTTTCTGGTTGAAGAGGAGTAATTGTTCCTAGTTTGGCAAGTTCGTCTGCCCTGCAGTTGCCTGGGATGTCTCTATGTCCCGGCACCCATACGAGGTGAATGTTAAACTGCTCAGACATCTCCCTTAGAGATGTTTGACAGTCGAGGACCGTGATTGAGTTTGTAGAGACAGAGGCAAGAGATTTAATGGCTGCTTGACTGTCCGAGAAGATCCGAGACAAGCTCCATTCTCTCTGGGGATTTTTTTTAGAGATGCCGCGAACATTGATTTACCCGAATACCAAATATTCGGCCACATTCCTCGGCCGAATACCGAATATTCGGCCAAGGACACTCAGAAAAAAACGTTGGTAATTTAAAAAAATTTATAGTTTTTCTCAAGAATAGATGTGGCTTAAAAAATTCCCAACAACATAGTATTGTAATGATAAATAACTGAACTATTTTTAAGATAAATGCCTGAACACACTACTGCAAAGGTAGACATCTAAAATCGAATTATATATGAGTGGTGGGCAACACATACTACAAAATTTCATATTTTGAAAACATTTGCAAAAGTCTACCTTTCTTCTCCTGGGACAAGTGCTTACAGCGAAAGACTATTTTTCGAAGCAGGAATAGTCTACGAAGATAAACGTAATCGTTTACTACCAACATATGCGGAACCAATAGTTTCATTCACCACAACTTGCCTTTAGTAGGTTATGGGCCATTTTTTTCACTATTACTCAACTTTGAGAAAAATCTGAAGTTGGCAAGCTTGAGAGTTAGCTCCAACTCGAGATTTTAATCTGAAGCTGAAAATTTGTTTTATTCATTAATTCTTAGCTCCCTTGTTCCAAACTCAAAGTTGCCCAACTTGTTGTTTTAATAATATCCCTAGGTTATTTGTGACAGTCAATTTCACAAACTGTCAATTTCGAATATTATTTTGAATGATGTGTCGTTTAAATTGAAGTTTCATAGGTTTTTTTTTTAATTAATGGTTTCATATGTTTATTGATTTATTCAAACCAATAAGATTTCGAGGGAAACGCTCCCAATTTCCAATGAAAAAGTAGATTTTCCAAGATTACAAAAGGAAACTCCTAAACAAAAATGTTTTTTTGCAGAGAAAAAAATCAAACAAATAAAATCAATTTTTATCACACAAATCACTTTTGCATTTACATATTTTAAATTAAGCCCTGATTTTTCAATCGTCAGTTAGACTATCAGAGGAATAAATGTCAATATAAAAAAAAATTTTATTCCTAGGAATAACCTCTAACTGAGGTTTATCTGACTATTGAAAAATTGGTCATATGACATTTAAACAAACTTTTGAAACAGAAATAATAATAAATAACGGCATTTAAAAAAAAAAACTCAAGTTTGCTCGAAAACTTCTGATAATTCCTGAAGTTGAAAAAATTAAAGTTGATAAACTTTAGATTTGAAAATTGAAAGTTAAAAACGTCAACTTTCAGTGAATGAAAACAATTTTTCAAGTTGAGAATAAAAATCCTCGAGTTGTGTTCAACTTCAAGTGAATAAAATCGCCCTATATGTACTAAAATTAAAAATTTTTAATAAAACACACATTTTGGTATAATAATTTGTCTTTTTTCTTCTCCATTTGGTATTCGGTATTCGGCCGAATAGTTAAACTATTCGGCCGAATACCGAATACCTGAAAAATAGGCCGTATAGGCCGAATACCGAATAGTGGCCGAATGTTCGCGGCATCTCTAATTTTTTTAGTACATCCGATTGCCGAAAAAAAATAAAATCGAGTGGCGCTAGAAACTATCGGTGTCACTTCTATATATAATTATTCAATGCCTGAACTACATAGAAACACAAAGTGAAAAAAGTACAAAAAAGTTTCTAATTTTTCAAATAATTTAAATTTTTAAATGTCACATCAATAAAATTGTTTTTGTTATTTTGTACTTTAGTTTACTTTTTATACTTTGTTTGACTTTGTGTTTCGATGCAGTTCTAGCTTTATTGGATAAAAATAAAGAAATTTAAAACAATAAATCATTTCAAAATAGTAAAAAATATTTTGTTTGATCTGTCACTAGGACACAAATAAATTTACAAAAAAAATTCCTACTAATTGAATTTCCTAAATAGCCAAAATATTTGTGCTCCACATATCAACCGAACCGAGTGAACCGGAAAAAGTTTTACACATTACAGGGCTAAAATTTGAAAACAAATACTTGGAAAGGCGGAACGAAGTCCGCCGGGTCAGCTAGTTACTAATATATTTTTTTTACATTTATCAAGTTTTAGTGATTTGAAAGTGGCATTAAGTGAATGGATCATATATGAGCCACCGTGCAGAAATGTTCATTTTCTGTTGGTCCATAAAATAGCAATCATGCAACAAGGGAACAAATTCTCTTTTTTTCTTATTTTCTATACCCGTTTTTTTTACGTTTAAGTGCGGAATTTTATAAGTTTAATTTAAAATAGATTAAAAGTCCTTTTAATCTATTTTATTGAGACTCATACAGTTCCAGCGCGTAGTTTTTACGTATATGCAATTAATTTAATTTAAATTTTTTTTTTTCGTTTTCTGCTCAATGTGCCAAATATGATCCTAACCGGAAAAATTGAAAATTCCTGAAACACGAATCTTTTTATTTAACAGAATCTACCATATATATCGATACCTTCCCGTAAGAATGTACTAAGCGACATTTTTTTCGAAAATGACTTTTTGATGTGGAAATATACTCTAAGCTAAGAGCCACGTTTTGGTAACATTTTGGTTGTTCTATCATGTATGCAAATGAAACTACAGAGAAAATAAAATTGGGAGTCCCATACATTTCCTCACAAGAAAATTTTCTTTTTTGCGTTTCCTGAACAACTTTAGAAATATCGCTTAATACATTCTTACGGGAAGGTATCGATATTTTTTTTCCGAAAAAAAAAAATCATGCGGTAAGGGGCTAACAGCCCTAGTAAAGTAATTTGATTGTTCGTTTTACTTTGTAATAGCCGCCTTACAGTATGACCTATCATGTCTTGAAGTTTCATTCTAGCTGATATTTCCGTGACTTCGCAATTTTATGTAACTGCTTCTTATTTCGAAACTGTTATTGTTTTGTATTATGGCAAAACATCTATGTTGGGGTATCTCAACGAAGTTCTCAGAATTTTATATTTTTTTTTTTTTACAGAGCCAAATCCATAAAAAAAGCTAATTCGTTCTCATTGTTATATTTTATGGGATTATTTTGTGGAGTGGGAATGCTTTCCATGACTTTTTTACTCAAAGTGGACTTGTAGCAGATATTGCTTTGTTTATTTCGCTCTTCGATAAGTAAAGTCATTCTTTTGAAATTTGGTCTGGATCCATTTATGTTTAAGATTATTTAAAAAAAATGCTAGTTATATTTTTTTTCAATTTCCACCTAATAGTTGGTATTCAATTTCTATGTAATTATAAACTCTTTACAACTTTCAACTTCAACGTTGGCAAATAAAGGGTGGGTCTTTTTGAGTTTGGTTTAATGTCTCAAACTTTTTTTTCTATTCATAGTCGAAAAAGTGTATGTGTGGTAAGATTAAATGAAACAAAAAAATTTTTTTTCTCTCAAACTTCATTTTAGTAATGAATATGTATAATATGAGAAAAAAAAGACAGAAAAGTTTTTGGAAGCCAACCATAAGAAAGTAAGCAGAATACCCTAGAATGTATCTTAATATTTTCCTTGTTCTGTTAACAGTATTTGTTGCTTGTGTTTTTTTAAGTTTACTTAACGTTTATAACCACTTAGTAGTGGCCGCTTTATCGCAGCTGTATTTCAGGACATTTTAAAATCAACCATTTTCTTTTCTCACAACTTTGTTCAGCAACAGAAAATTAGTTATAACTTATAAATTAGAATAAAACAATCAATTTTACTCAAGAGGACAATATTGTTGTTCTTTATTAGTCCTGAAAACTTTTTATTCGATTTCTTTTATTATTATACAGCGATTTGTCCAGAAATAAATGAAATGCTTATATAAAAAAAAAATACTTAACTACTTAATCGTATAGGTAAAATATATAGAGAATAACTAATTATAATAAAACATGTATACTTTATTTTTCTATGTGTAAAACGAATATAACAGAGGCAATAATATAATATATTTAAAAAAAAAAAAATTTAGTCCAAAACGTATTAAACTCACCCAAATCATAAAAATTCGTGATACAAAAATTGAAATGATTCTGGCGAATTTTATATTTTCATAATACTATTATGAAATGAAGAGTTTATTTAATTTTATGTTTATGTGCATGTAATATTGCTTAAAAAAATCAGAAATATTCTATAGAAATTTTGACAACGATATGGTTTTCTTTTGAATATGAAAATACACAATAAGTCATGAAGACTTTCAGTTTTTGAATCACGATTAATCGAAAGGATGAATTTTTAATGCACATGTATTTTATAAAAATAAAATTAATTAGCTTATTATGTAGAAACAAAATAACATAAACAATTTAAAGAAAAATATATCTATAATATTTTAATGGAAAGGAAATAGTGTTTTTTATTTTTTGTTTGATTTTAAATAGTTTTATCTGCATTACCGTTAATACTTTTTAATCTGCCTCATTTCCGATGAATTTTGCTTATTATTTATTTGATTTCCATACATTTGATTAGTCGTTACATCAAGAACCGTTGTTTGAGGTGAATTTACGTAATTTCCTGGTGTTATTTTATCCATGTTCAATTCATACAAACCATTGATAGTTGGCGAAACCATATCAAGTATATCTTTGTCAAGCCAACTATGTTGACTGTCATCATTAATTGATTCGACTTCAATCTTTTTTTCTATATTAAATCCACTAGTTTGTAGATTTTGTTTGGTTTCTTGAAAATTCTCTAATGCACTTACGACATTCGTTGTGTCCTTGTTCTTTTTGGATAGGTACCAATTATCATCATCTACATCATCTAAGAAATTTGACTGAATCAATTTCATTTTCTTACACTTTGGCTCTTCTAACGAGCTTGATGTATAAGCATTGTTGTTTGTTTTGCAGACTGCATTATTTTCTCGTTCGTTGAATTCAAGAGCCGAGACAATGTCACTCATGTTAACTTCTTCATCGAAAACATCAGTACTTTGATCTTTAGTGTTGAACAAAAGATTTCTACGATTTTGTAATATTGTCTCTTGCACCACTTCTTCCAAATCGGCTTCTTTTGGATTTTGACCTAATTTTAAATTAGGAGCCGCAACTAGAGCTAAACTTAGCAACAAGACCATTAAGCAGGTTGTAGGCTGTGTTGTTTTGTTTGTTCCTTTTGTGAGAAGTGATTGCAGTTTCTTCATTTGCGACATTAGTGTTTGATTTTGATTCTGTAGCTGTTTTATTCTTTTCATGAGAGATTGGTTTTCTTCTGTGCATTGTTTAACACGTTCCTCAAGCCCATCTACATATTCTTTTTTACGTTTTCTCGAATCTTGTGCCGATATTTTATTGCGAATTTTGCGGCGAATTCGTTTGAGTTCACGTTCTTCATGTTTTGTTAGTGGATAGTGGGTTGGTAGAGTTATGCCTTCTTTGCTTAAAAGTCGTCTTTCTTCTGAAGTGAGAGCAAGTTTTGGATACGGAACTTCTGGATCATGTACATACTCCTCGTCATCATACCCGTCTTCAATGATAATGCTTTCAGAATCCGATGAATTTTCAATAAAAGAATCCTCCTGCACTATAATTTAAAAAAAAAATAAAAGTGTTATTATTCTTATACGCTGTGAACAATTTTTTGAAAATTGTTGCTATTTAAAAAAAAAAAAAAAAATAGAAAAAATATGAAGAATACAATACATCTAACCTAAAGGATCACATTCAGTAATTTTTTTTTTAATGAATACATTTAAATAATAAATTGCTTGAAGTGACATTTTTTCTATTCCAATTTAACAATAATTTTAATTGATAATATAAATTCGATACAGCTTTGAAAGCAGAACGTAATCAAGTTACTTTTCAAGATTACATATATTATTAAAACACAGTTTTTTATTGTGGGCTAGAAGCCATATATACACAACTTTTCAAACGTTCAGTATTGATGCAATTAGAAACAATATAGATTTTCTTCATACTCTTTTTAAATATGAAATGAATTGACTTACTTTCATCTTTGATTCCAACATCCTTTAAGACATTGGGTTTTGAAATGTATTTTATTGGAAACTGCTGGATATTTGTTTCTTGGGTTTCTTGAATTTTAACAGGAGTGGAACGGACCGCTGTCGTATTAACGATTTTAAAAGTTTTCAATTCTTTTACATCTTGTAGAGAAACTGGTATTAGAATAGACCTTGGATTATTGTTCTGCACACGAACGATTTTTTTCACTTAAAAAAAAATTAAAAATTAAATTAAAATTAAGAATAAAAAATTTTTAAAACTTACTTTCTGTTAATTTATTTTTGTTTAAAAATAAAGTGCCTGGTTTAGCCTGAATTTTTGCTCCACTGTTCGAATTCTTTACTTGAATTGTAACGTTCTTGTTATTTGAAGCAGTAAACATTTGAGGAGATAGTTTGACAATTTTTATTTCATTTCCACGAATTCCATTTACCACTGTTTGCTGTTGTTGATTATTTAACTTTTGATATTGTTGCTTTTGTAGCGGTACTGTGCTTGTATGAGTTTGAACTGTATTTGATAAAGTCATAACTTGTGGAACTTTTTGAACAATCACTTTAGGTTTATGTTCATTATTGCAAACAATTTTTTTTGCCGGATGAATAACTTCCATAGGTGATAATTCGGCAGGTGACCTTTTGCCTCCTCTTTCACTTATTGAGGGTCCTGGAGAAGGTGGACTCAGAGGTTCATATGGTGGACTCATGTCCCTAATAAAAATAGAAAATAAGAAAATTAAAGAAATCATATACATAGATTCACAAAGCGAAGTAGGAAAATGAATTACGCTTCTAGATTATCCGAAGAAAGGCCACTATCAGATGAATTGCTGGATATAACATTGCTATGTGATAGCAATGGTTCAGGTAATGTGGGCTCGGTGATATCATAGTCTTCGGCTTCTATTTTCATATGTCCGTTGAAGCCTCCTAGAGACCCAAACTCGCCTTGGTGATCGGTCAAGTTATTGAGAAAATCCATGGGAAAAATGGAATCCAAAATGTCATTCGTACTTGATGACCAATTTTCTTCCTAAGAGCGTGAGGAGAAATGATATTTTAAATATATTTAATTCATGTTGTGATAGTTTGATGTTTCTTTTTTAAGTATAATCTGAAAACAAATTTTGGAAACCTTTCTTTTTTTATGCTTTTTAAAGTACTTACATATACATATATTGATTTAATTAAGTGCAAGTCGATGAGTTGGAAAAAACAAAAATTGAGCTTGTCATTGAATACATTCTGATTTAATTTATTTAAGCTTTAACATTTATACATAATGAAGGAGAAGAGAGAAGAAAAAATATACAATTGAATTTATTTATTTACATATATCGTCGGCACAAAGCCAAAACCACGAATCTGCATTTTTTGACATTTTCACTTTAATGCGTCATTTAACTAGTTATCGGTCCCTCTATCCACTGCTTCGACCCCAATCATCGATCTGTTTCCTAAAAGCCATCAATTTCCGTAGCACGAGTTCCCATAAGATTGCATGAATTTCCAAAACATTGAAGCCGTTTTTCTCAAAACTACAATTTTGCAGATTCGTGGTTTTGGCGTTGTGCCCACGATATTACGTATGTAGATTGTGTTAAAATGATACAAAAATAAAACTGAGGAATTGGTAAGGTAATTTTCATATCATAGGGCGAGGAGGTGTAAAGTTGAGTTTTTACCTCAACACAAGTTGGCGCCCTTTCAATAAGTCAATTTCTTGATATTTTATATAACTTAGCACAATTGCTACATATGTATTTAGTTTCACTGCCGCTTATATGAATAGAACTAGAATCACCCCCATTCCCGAATTATCAAAACGATAATCGAAAAAAACTTTATATATAATCGAAAATGTGATCGTCTTTCATTTGCTCTCCGTAACTCAATGGCTATCCTCTAGTCCAGGGATGGCGAACCAATGGTAAAAGCAGACTTTCACATGAAGACGCAAGAGTCAAGATTCAATGAAGAGTAAGGGAGAAAGAAAGTTCGAAAAAGAGGGATGGAAGATTTTTTACCCTTACCCCGTTTGTATGACCGATTTAAAGATCGAATTGAAACTGAATCGAAATTTCGATCCAGGTATATGGAAGTACCAGATCGAGGAATCGAATTGAAATAGAATCGAAAACACAATTTTTCTTTTTAATATATTTGCAGTAAAATAGAAAAATCTAACCAAAAACAAAGTACAAGTAAAACTAGATATCATTAGACATACATACAGTGAATTTGCAAATAAGAATACAATCACACACAATTTCCACCATAAATTATATTTCGAGTATTCAATTCATTCGGTATATATGCATATTTTCGATTCGATTCAGCTCCCCGAGTCGTATCGGATCGACAAATCCGGATTCAATTCGATTCAGGTATATATAGACCTAAATCCTGATTCAATTCCGATTCAAATCGCCATACAAACGGGGTAAATGACTTGAGAAAGTTGAACAAGAAACAGAAGGAAATAATAAAATACAGATAATTTTTGTTGCTTCTGATTTATTCTGCAGATGCAGCATTTATGGTCTTCTTCCTTACTCCTCTCTTTGTTGTCTAACACAATTTAAATAACCCTCTCTGTCTGACTTAAGAAAGTTGAACAAGAAACAGAAGAAAAAATCACAAAAAGTTGAACAAGAAACCGAAGAATGGGAAGAGAAAACAAAAGAAAAGAAAATACAGATAATTTTGTTTGCTCCTGATTTATCCTGCAGACACAGCATTTACGGTCTTCTTCGTTTTCTAACACAATTTATATACATATATTATATATATACACACATCCATGCAAGCTTCGTACAATCGTATCATAGCATATACACACATACCATCATAAGTGTAATAATTTTTCGATACGTTTTTTCTTGGTTAGCTCCCCATGCCAGGCCTGCGTTAAAATCTGTGCAATAACTTAAAATTCGTTTTAAAAAAATCGTTTTTTTTTTTAATTTTACACTTCAAAATGATGTCTTTAAACTTTGAAGAGAATTGACTTATGTTTTGATGAAATATATGAACTTAAAAAATATATCAATTTTTGAAAAACGGCAACGCCAAATTGCAACAACAACTAAAAACGCAGTTATGTTAGAATCAATAAAAGAATTACGTACACAAAATTTAATCGAAATCGTTAAAGCCGTTTTCGAGAAAATTACAACACCTCGAAAACGGTATATGGGAGATATGCGTTAAAAAGTAGATATTAAAAAACTAAACAAAACTAAAAAACGGGTCTTGGAAATTACGCAAAAATCATCTGCACCCAGTTTCAAGCAAATCCATCCATCCGTTTAGGCCCTAGCTCGATGTACAGATGGACGCACAGACGGACCACTTTTTTGATCTTCTCCATCATAATAATGTTGGTTTTGATTAAAACCTGCCCCTGTAGATCAAGTAAAAATGTTGATGTTTTCAATAGGCTGCGTTTTTCGAATATCTTTGTGCAAAGCGAAGAAATATTTGAGCTCATGAAATATGTTGAGGCATCTCTCTAAACACTACCATCGTACCCCGTAATATTTTAAAAGAAATTAAGTCCACTCCGTTTCGAATTGAAACAAACTTCAAATAAATTCAACTACTTCTCCTAGCAGTAGTGAATTTGAAAACGTTATAAACAAGTTTTAAGACAATATCTTCATGGATCCATGAACAACATGGAGACCACAGTATCAAGGAGTTGCATTTCATCTGGGCCCGTCTCTTTCCACTCGTGCTTGAGTTTTTTTTTATTGACAAATTGAGTGCCCATAGACTCTTGAAGAAGTTCATGTTTACAAAACCCATAAATTCGCTCTCTAATGTCGTTTTCCAAAATTCAAAGAGTGTCACTTCTAGCTATATAATCACTCCCAAAAGGAGTGATTTCAAATTCCAAAATTGAAAAAGGAGTGAATTTTTGGAGTGTATTCTTCACTCCCAAAATTTTGAAGGAGTGACGGAGTGATTACCTAAAAATACTTCTACATTTGACTTCATGGACTGCTTGTCAAATTGTTGGGTGGTTGTTATAACTTTTTTTAGTGAAGGAAATTATATTTATTTACAAAAAAAAATCAATAAAGTATTGTAACGATGAATTACCGAACTACTTTTAAGATAAAAGTCTGAACACACTACCTGCTACAGTAAAGGTAGAAATGTGAACGGACCTTTAGTAATTAAGAAACTACCCTCTGAACGCATCCAAAGAAATT
Organism: Episyrphus balteatus; assembly: GCF_945859705.1. Lineage (NCBI taxonomy): Eukaryota > Metazoa > Arthropoda > Insecta > Diptera > Syrphidae > Episyrphus > Episyrphus balteatus. Next base: position 65,771,010 of record NC_079135.1, read on the forward strand.
CCCTCGACTGCTGAATATCCCAAAATATCCCACTGGACTGGAAGTATGAAGCGCCCCCTCTTGGAAAGGAAGCTTCGAGAAGCAAAGACGAGAACCTTCGAAGACATTCTCGAATTCCGAATTTCAGGTATAAAAGGGCAGCGTGGACACCGACCGGATACAGTTTAATCTTGAAAGTGAAAGAGTACAGTACAAAGTGAAATAAAGTGTTGCGAATTGTTAGTAGTAAATAAAGTGATTTAAAAGTGTGTTTGTTTGAGCGAATAATAAAAGTAAATTGAGTTGAAATAAAGTGTGTTCTTATTTGAACGGAAATATAAGTGGAAATTAAATAAGTTTTATTGTGAACCCGGAATAAAACATTACATTGGTGTCAGAAAAGTGGAATAAAACTTATTTATTTGTGCGAATCAGATAATTTCGCGAATAAAATAAAAAGTGCGCGTGTGTTTTAACAATAAACAAAGTGTAAAACATTTTGAAATAAGTAAAAGTGCTCGCATTTTAAAAAGTTAAAATGGGTAAGACATTAAATCAGTTAAGTTTGACTGAGCTGAAGGCGGAATTAACTAAACGAGGTCTTCCTACTGCTGGATCGAAAAATGACCTCATTATTCGCCTGCAAGATTATTTAACCCAGAAAAGCGAAGATTTGGATACATTTCAATTCGAAGTTGAAATGATAGAAGAACGAGTAAGTACTAGTTCCGATATGTCATCCATGATGGCTGTTCTCCTTGCAAAATTTGATGAACAAAGAGAACAAATGGAACAACAACGAACAGAGCAAAAGAGTGAACAACAGAATCTTCTCGAAAAAATGGAGAAACATCTAGAAGAACATCGCGATGAGCAAAAGAATCTTCTAGAAGAACAGAAAAATCTTTTAGAGGGAATCTTTTAAAGTTCACTGCTCTTGACGAGCGTGTTGAAGAAAACAAAGAAAAGCTGTTGGCAATGGACACAAAGTTCGAAGAGAAATTCCAAGACATTACTAAAGAGTTGGACAAGGTTCGAAAAATTAAGGCCCGAGAAAGTTCTGGTGAGTATTCAAAGAAGAAGGAAATGCATCCACCAACCTTTGATGGACAAAGTTCTTGGTCGATCTACAAGAAACAGTTTGAGGCAGCTGCCACAACAAATGGCTGGGATGACGAAGACAAATGTATAGCGTTGACTCTTGCTCTTAGAGGTCCTGCTGCTGAGTTGTTACAAACTTTACCACCAGAAAAGAATGGTAACTTTAACGCTCTTGTCCAGGTCATTGAAAAACGCTTTGGAGATGGCCATATGCAGGAAGTCTTCCGCGTCCAACTCAATACAAGAGTCCAGAAAAGAGGAGAAACTCTGCAACAACTCCAAGCAGATATTGAAAGGTTAGCTCATCTGGCATATCCGACAGCAGGAGACGACATTATCAATCAGTTTGCGACAGAAGCCTTTGTACGTGCTGTATCTGATATAAATATTCAGCGAGCAATTCGAACAGCTGGAAAACGTTCCCTTCCTGAAGCATTAGCGTTTGCACTCACTATGGAAGCAGCAGAACAGGCTTCTCAAGGCGTTCATCGGGTAAGAGAAGTTACAGTGGAGGAATGCTCTTGTCAAAAACTCGCATTCCAAAGAAACCAGCGAGACGGAGCTGCTCGATGCTGGAACTGTAACAAGACAGGACATCTCCAGCGGCAGTGCAGATTGCCACCAAGAAGAAATGCTTGCCAGCACTGTGGAAACAGGAATATTGCCCAACAACAGGTAAGCGATACAACCAACACTCATCCTCAACTTGATTCCCATTCGGGAAACGAGTAAGAACCAACTTCGAGGGGCAGAAGCTGGTTTCTGGTATCGATGGCCCCAGAACCACAATTCAAGTCTCACAGACTAAACGAGACAACAAAAGTCTGACAGTAGAGGCAACCATAAATAACAACCAACACGTGGCTACAATTGACACTGGTGCCACTGCCTCTATTGTACGAAGAGACTTGGTGAAGATGACGTGGCTACATAACACCAACAGCTACCGTCTGAAGACCGCCACAGGAGAAGCAGCAAGGGTGTACGGTGAAGTTCGTCTTACGATCCGTATGGCAGAACTAGAGTTTTCGCATGTGTTTTTGGTGGCAGATATATGTGACGAGTGCATCATTGGAATCGACTTTATGAAGGAGCATGGAATCATTTTGGATATCGGTAATCAAGTCCTGAAATACAGAAATGTGGAGATCCCAATGGTCTATGGCAACGAAAATTCAACAACAATTAGAACTGTCATCAAAGAAGATATGTGCTTGCCTCCTTCTTCAGAAGTTTTTGTGTGGACGAAGTTAAAGGGGAACTGTGGAAGCCATCGATACCTCATGGTCGAACCAGAAGTTGAGCAAAGTTCCGAAAACATCTTCATCGGGAAGACTCTTGTGGCACCAAAGAACAACATGGTACCTGTACGGATACTTAACATCAAACCGTACCCAATCAAGCTTAAGAAAGGAGAAGTTGTTGGACAATGTGAATCTGTGTCCGCAATAACTAAGATCAATGAGATGGACATACAGATGACTATGAACTCTGAGAAACTAAAGACTCAAATTCTCAAATCAGACAACTTGAGTCAACATCAGCTTAATGTTGCTGGAAGGCTTCTTCATGAATATGCTGATATCTTCTCTTCACCCAGCGGGCAATACGGCCGAACACAACTGGTGCAGCACCGAATCGATACAGGAGACGCTAGGCCGATTCGTCAACCAGCAAGACGTCTCCCCTTGGCCAAACAAGGTGAAGTTGAAGAAATGATATCGACAATGAAGAAAGACGGACTGATCGAAAATTCCAAAAGCCCTTGGGCATCACCGGTAGTTCTCGTCAAAAAGAAGGATGGAAGCACTCGATTTTGTGTCGACTACCGCAGACTGAATGATGTGACGAAGAAAGACAGCTACCCACTGCCAAGAATCAGCGATACTCTAGATGCAATGGAAGGAGCACAATGGTTTTCGACTTTGGACTTGAAGAGTGGCTACTGGCAGGTAGAAATCCATCCAGAAGATCGAGAAAAGACGGCTTTCTCCACAGGAAATGGTCTGTGGCAGTTCAATGTCATGCCGTTTGGGCTATGTAATGCCCCAGCTACTTTTGAGCGCTTAATGGAGTGCGTTTTAAATGGATTAACCTGGAAATCTTGCCTAGTTTATTTGGATGATGTCATCGTTTACGGGAAAACATTTGATGACCATTGTGAAAACCTAAAGGCTGTATTCCAGAGGCTACGAGAAGCACATCTTAAGTTAAATCCAAAGAAATGTGCACTTTTCAAGACCGAGGTTAAATATTTGGGGCATATCATCTCATCCCAAGGAGTAATGACTGATCCAGAAAAAGTTGACACTGTGAAGAATTGGCCAACCCCTCAGGACAAGCATCAACTTCGGAGTTTCCTCGGTCTGGCAACGTACTATCGACGGTTCGTGAAGGATTTTGCGAGAATCGCCAAAAGCTTGCACCAGCTTACGGAGAAGGGTAAACCCTTTAAATGGTCAGGTGAGTGTGAGAAAAGCTTTCAGGAACTGAAGCTACGGTTATGTGAAGCTCCTGTGTTGGCCTATCCGACTCCAGGCAAACAATTCATCATTGACGCAGATGCAAGTAATGTTGGAGTTGGTGCTGTTTTATCGCAAGTTCATGACGGAGAAGAAAAGGTCGTTGCCTATTTCAGCAAGGTACTCTCGAAACAAGAAAGAAACTATTGCGTGACCAGAAGGGAACTTCTAGCTCTGGTATTGGCAACAAAGCACTTCCATAAGTACATCTATGGACAGAAGTTCCTTCTTCGCACAGATCATGGTGCACTAAATTGGCTTTTGAACTTCAAAAATCCAGAGGGTCAAGTAGCAAGATGGATCGAGATACTCCAGACGTATCAATGTCAGATTCAACATCGAAGAGGAAAGCTACATTCAAATGCAGACGCATTATCTCGGCGCCCGTGCAAGCAAGACTGCAAGCATTGCACACGGCTAGAGGAAAAGGAAGTTTTCGCTGTAAGAAGAACGAGAGCTGATCCCATTTGCGGCTGGAGTAATGAAGAACTCAGGATGGCCCAACAGGAAGATTCGGACATCGAACCCATCCTTGCATGGAAGGAACATGAAGAGAAACCAGAATGGGCCGACATCTCCGACCGAAGCCCCAATCTCAAAGCATACTGGGCACAATGGGACTCACTTCATGTGCAAGAAGGGTTACTCAGGCGTAAGTGGGAATCCGCAGATGGTAAATCTTATGTAATGCAACTAATCGTACCTCAGTCAAAGGTTAATGATGTTCTCCGAGAGATGCACGAGGGAACTTCTGGAGGCCATTTAGGCATCAACAAGACGCTGGAAAAGGTACGCCAGCAATTCTACTGGTTACGTATGAGAGAAGACGTTGAAAAGTGGTGCCGAAAATGTGATACTTGTGCCGCTAGCAAAGGACCAGCTAGAAAAATGCAAAGCAAGATGCATCAGTACAATGTGGGCACACCTTTTGAGAGGATTGCAATAGACGTGGCAGGTCCTTTTCCCGAAACCAACAAAGGAAACCGGTATATCCTCGTAGTGATGGATTACTTCAGCAAGTGGCCTGAGGCATTTGCCATCCCAAACCAGGAAACCAAAACAGTTGTGGATAAGATTGTCTTTCATTGGGTGAGCAGGTTCGGAGTACCCATGGAACTTCATTCCGACCAAGGAAGGAACTTCGAATCTAAGATTTTTCAAGAGGTTTGCTCACTCCTTGGCATCAAGAAGACGCGAACAACACCGCTTCATCCACAATCTGATGGGATGGTTGAGCGATTTAACAGGACACTTAAAGAACACCTGTCAAAAGTAGTCAACGATAATCAACGAGACTGGGATCGACATATTCCATTATTCTTGATGGCTTATAGAAGTGCAACACATAGTTCCACTGGACATACACCATCGGAAGTCCTTTTTGGTTCTACAATACGGCTGCCAAGTAAGATAAAATTCGGATGTGTTCCAAATGAGCCACAGGAAATAGATGAGTATGTTGATAACCTGAAAGAAACACTGGCTGACATTCACCAACGGACAAGGACAAATATAAAAGCGTCTAGTGACAGGATGAAAACAAGATATGACGCGCGAGCGACAGCAACAGGGTTTCAAGAAGGAGAACTTGTGTGGTTTTACAATCCCCACCGACAAAAGGGACTATCACCGAAGCTACAACAAAACTGGGAAGGCCCTTACACAGTAATAACCAGAATCAACGACGTGGTTTACCGTATACAGAGAGGGGTAAGAGGCAAATTAAAGGTAGTTCATTGTGACCGTTTACATCGTTATAATGGTGAAAGAAGCAATGGAGTTGTTCGGGACGAACAATCCTAAGAGGGGGGCAATGTAACGATGAATTACCGAACTACTTTTAAGATAAAAGTCTGAACACACTACCTGCTACAGTAAAGGTAGAAATGTGAACGGACCTTTAGTAATTAAGAAACTACCCTCTGAACGCATCCAAAGAAATTCCCTCGACTGCTGAATATCCCAAAATATCCCACTGGACTGGAAGTATGAAGCGCCCCCTCTTGGAAAGGAAGCTTCGAGAAGCAAAGACGAGAACCTTCGAAGACATTCTCGAATTCCGAATTTCAGGTATAAAAGGGCAGCGTGGACACCGACCGGATACAGTTTAATCTTGAAAGTGAAAGAGTACAGTACAAAGTGAAATAAAGTGTTGCGAATTGTTAGTAGTAAATAAAGTGATTTAAAAGTGTGTTTGTTTGAGCGAATAATAAAAGTAAATTGAGTTGAAATAAAGTGTGTTCTTATTTGAACGGAAATATAAGTGGAAATTAAATAAGTTTTATTGTGAACCCGGAATAAAACATTACAGTATTGTAAAAAATCACTAAAAGTGAATTTAAAAGATTGTGTTATTATTTCATTCATTATTTCGTATTACAAACACATGCAAAGCAAACGTCAAATCACTCCACTTGTCAAATTCGTCATGAACAAATTCCAAAATTGCACAAAAAAGGAGTGATTCACTCCTATAATTTTGGAAAACGACATAAATATCGATTACAGACGATGCCTTTCGTTTCATCGAAGTAATGAAATCCATGTCCTTTTTGAGCTACTTTAAAGTAATTCATCCGAGCAAATAACATATTCTTCAGTTGCCTAATTATGGAATACGGTGTCGATCGATTTAGGAGGAGAATTTGAAGTTTTGTATTATTGTTTTCGCTTTCGACCGTATCTTTTTACCTTCCCATGGATTTACGACACCTTTTTCTTGGCGGATTTTTTGTTTCGACCGACGAAAGATATTTTTGCTGGTATTTTTAATAAAATACTTATTAAATACACTTTGAGTTGTTTATTATTGTATACATAATAAACAATGCAAATTAATAATAAGAAGCTATATTTTTTTTAACAAATTAAAGACACAAAATGAAAACACTTTCTTGTTTGATGCGCAAAAGTTCATAAGTGACAATTGCGAGGGTAGGTACTTTTTGGTTGTTGTTTTTTTTCCTGCAATGTGTATTCTTTATTTTTCTAACTTTCTGCAAGCACAAATAACACTTGAATACATTTAAAATTTAAACATTTTATTTTATTTCGCAAGTAAAGAAAAGAAGTCCACACACATTACAAAACAATTCTAATGAAACCAGCTGTCATTTGGCTGGAATATTGGAAATATTCGCTTCGAATTCCATAATTCAGATATTCGAGGCGAATCGAAAGGGAGATATCGAATCTTAAACGATCAACTTCGTATTCCATAACCAGGCCACAGATTTATCTACAGCTTCAAGGAGTTTATCCGAAAAATTAGGTGCGATGCATTGATTGATAACATAACTTAATACACCTTTTTTTTCCCAGCAAATATTTAAAAAATGATACAAAAAAATCTCTGACTTCTTTTCAAATTCCCTAACTATCCCTGACCAAAATTAAGTTCTCTGACTTTCTAGTTTAGCAGATTTTTTTTCAGTGTGCTGCTCTAGAATTGATGTTGGAAATTGAATTTTATCAAATTATGTATAATTTAAATTCTAATTAATTTTAAGCTTACCTAATACCTAGTCGTTTTTTTTACAATTAATAAGAAAATCTATTATCCTTATGGTTTGGTCTGATGAAATACCATGGGCGGGTCTCGTTTCCATTTTCATTGTTTTGTAGTGTACCCCTACCCACTGTAGTGGGTACATCGTATTATTTGCTTGTTCACAAGTACAAAAAGCAAAACAATCTGACCTAATTAACCCTAAACGCCGCAAAATTGCTTCGTCAGCTTTCACGAATAACTTGCTTTTTTCCAGATTTCACAAGGCCAAAAATGAAAGCTTAAAGCATCATCACCGGTAATCTTTCATTCACTGTAGAAGAATACCTATATCTGGTTTATTGTATGACTAATTATAAATTGCCGATATACACATTTTATATGGCAACAGCAAGTTATTCTGATGCAAATCTTTGCGTGCGTCATCTATTTGGGTTTCACTTGCTTTGCTAGTTGCTAATTCTACGTATTTTAAATCCATATTTTTTGTTTTAATATGTAATGCACCTATAATATACATACCATTATTTCGGGTGTACATTTAGGAATTCTGGTGTTAAAAAGATCCTCTTTCAAGATATAATCTTCTTCGTTTTGCCTAATGAATGAAAAATCCATGTTCTTTGATTGGAGTTTGACACGTATGCCGAAATTGGGGCGCAGCTAGAGTTGATTGTAGTTTGTTGGCAATAAATGCAATTTTTGTTTTTTTATTTTTAATGGTCAGCTGGAATATTAACTCTTTACTTATGTTTTTAAGGGATTTGTTTATATTTATTTATTTTTTGCCCGTTGTATTTTTATAAACATGATTGTAATTCTCAATTTTCCCCATTTTTTTTAAACGTGGAACTTGGACGTCAAAATGAAATGAACTTCAGTCAGGACTGACAACTGCAAGGCGATGAAAATATAAAGTGTAGTAGATTATCATAAGGTTAGCGTTACACTAAGAAAATATGTTTCAAAACCTCGTTGAAAGCCGCGTTCGTTTGGAGGAGATAAGACAATGATCTAGTACTAATATCTACACATACTTTTGGTCTCTCCTAATGGGGAAATGCATTGATTTTCTTTAATAGTCCTGTACCTTTGGGAGGCGGCAAAGTACTACTACCCTACTAACAATTTTGCTTCTATAATGCTTTACAGAAGCAACAATTGCATCTGTAAAGCTTTTTAGCACCAAAATTGTTTGTCGGGGTATCTATTTTACCAGCGTTCCTAGAATATGTAAAAGTGGAATGTGATTGGGCACAACATTGAGGACCAGTTGTACAAACGTAGTTCAGCCTCGGATCAGGAATTTAACTCGCCGATTTCGGCAGATTAGCAGTGGATCAACTCTGGTTCAAGGATGGATTTAGCTATTTTAGTGTATATGGACCTTGAACCAGGGGCCCTATTTTGTAAAACGATTATCGTTGAAACTATGTACTTCGTTTTCGTTGAAATCCGACTACGTATTACGATAATCGTTTTACTTCATCGATACTCGTTAATCTTTACGACTGCCATTTACCTATCGTTTAACTTTCGTTTAGCTGTCATAATATTATTGCGTTTGCTGGTAAAATACATAATGTCGTATGTTACATTCGGCTTCTTTTGGGAAAACGCAATTAAAGTTCAGATTTTTATCTCGAAAACTGTACGTTGAATTTTTTTAAAAATATCATGACATATACAGAAAATATTTGTCTATTGAATTATGTTAGAATTATTTCAATATTCCAATCCAGAAACAAATAATAGTCAATTTTCTCCAATATGCCGATGTCGTATGTAACGTTTTCACAGAAACTATTTGTTAGCCAAACACATACGACAAATTGGGTGCGTTCACGTACCGATCCAAGGGTATCTGGATACCTTAGTGTTGTTGTAATCCCATATAAAATCTCAGCTGATCGATCAGCTGTGTTGACAAGCAAAAAAATCCAAAGGTATCCTAAAAATTTCTGGATTCTCGTGTATCTTATGGGGATTTGATGAACAGCTGATTCGTGTTCACAAACGTATCGGATACTTAGGTATCTTGGATAGGGTATCTGTGCGTACGTGAACGCACCCATTGATGACACATACGACAAATGTTATAACAAATTATAAAGAAAAAGGTCCGTCGCGGTTGGTGGTTTAATTAAAACTCAACTCGAGTTCTAAAGACCAACCCGGAACTTCATGAACTTCCAAAATGCATTACTCAGCTTTGACCTGCTGAGTTGCATTCTGGAAGTTGGCTTGACCCACTGAGCGTTGCGTCACATTAAGTGTGACACAAAATTGCTGTAATTATTTAAGTAGAGCGGGTCAGCTCTGAGTGCAATATGGGGCATAACATTCCTCCCCCTTCCGAAGTTCAGGCCAGGTCTCCAGAACTGGTTAGTTTTTCTTTATTAAGTAAGTACTTAAATCTAACATTTTTTTTTTTTTTTCTAATAATAATAGTTTTCAATTGTTTCATTTTATATTTAAATTATTTTTCAATTATTCAAATTTAAAAAAATGAATGAATACAATAATAAAATTTCTTCTGTTGGTACAAAATATTATATATAATAAAATTTAAAAAAAATGAATGAATACAATAATAAAATTTCTTTTGTTTGGTACAAAATATTATTATGTTATTTTTTACGTATTTATAAAAAGAAGTTAACTATTATTATTATTTTTTAAATAAAAATATTTTTAAATCAAGAAATTAATATTTTTTTTTTAACAAAATATTAAATAAAGATAAATTTTTTTTTTTTTTTTTTTTTTTTTTACAAAATATAATTAGATAAAGAAATTACTACAATTTTTTATACATTTCTTTTTTATTTTTATACTTTTTATATTTCTTGTACATTTTTTTTTTATTTTTTTAATTATTAGTATATTATTTATTTATTTTTTTCACAAAATATAATTAATTTATTTATTTTATTTTTTTTTTATTATTATTAGTTAATTATTATTTATTTATTTTATTTATTTTAACACAAAATATTATTTTTAAATGATAGAGAAATTGATACTTAATTAGTATTTTGTTTGTTGATTTTAATTTTTTTTTTTTTTAAATTTGTTTAAGCTCTTACACCCGGGCAGAGGTGATGCTGAAGACTGCTGTACTGTTGTTTGTTTCGGCCAACGGTGTTGCAGGAGCACGTCTCTTTGGTGTTTGGTAAAAATTCACCTCACGGAGTGGTAGACTTGTTAGTGATGGTGTTTTTGTTCTGGTGGACTTTGTGAATTTTGATCTGGATCGGAAAAAACGGACTAGAAATATGGCAATGATAGCAACTGCTCCCAACGTGATCATCGACATTATGGAGTAACGGTGTAGTGATAGCTCCCAATCTTGATCTGCCGCTTTACGTTCTCCATTCAGTTGGTTCCAACCTTTTTCCAGCTCTTCTATACTCTTTCTTCCAATATTGAGATTGTTGGAAAAATGTTTATGGTTTCCAATCCGTATCGGAAGAAGTTTTGGTGTAGATGCTTCTTTAGCTGGAACAGAGCTTGCTTGTAAGGCTTGTACAAGTTCTGAGTGGTCCACCATTGGTTGTTTGTATTCGGTGAAGACCTCGGAGTGATACTCGTAAAACAGTTTGAATCCTTTGGCACTGGCTTCGCATGGCAACTCCATTTTAAGGATTCCTGAACCGTTGAGAGTGGCGGTATATTGCTCACTGGCACACTTCAAGTTCAAAACGAAAGTATCCTTTACTTTAAATAGCCACTCGTTCGATGCTGTCATCTTCAGGAAGATTCCTCTGCTGGCTGGGACTGCAGAGTATTTACATGCTTTTTTGGATGTAGCTGCGTGTTGGAGGAGCTCAATTAGGCAATCGTTTGAACCTGATGTGAGTACTGGGCTTTCGTGTCGGCATACTGCTATATCTCTTGTCGATTCTCCTATTGCCACGTGTGAGCATCGGGAAAACTGTTCTTCGTTAAACATTATGAAATGGTCGTGGTTATTAGATTCTGCGATGTATTCGAACCTTGTGTCGATAACCAAATCCCATTGTTCGTCTAACACTGTTGGCAAGGCGTATACTTTGTGTATGTCGTAACGCAAAGAGTCTGGCAGTGGAAGCGTTACTTTCACAAGTAGGTTTCCTTGAGTTGTGAAGACTGTCGTTTTAGCTGCCGAATGTATTACGTTGTCGAATGACAGCCCTCCTTTAAAGGGGATGCTTCGAAGCAAGTCAGTGATATTACCTTCGTCTAGCACAAAAGGATGGAGTTTATTTTTGTAGAGATCATCTACTATTGACAACTCCAGGGCTTGTTGATTTTGGATCTCCATTATTTTTGCGGTAATTACTGATGTTATTACATTGGCTTCGCTTCTTATCTTCAACATTGCGACTTCCTTGTTTGTGTTTTGGCTGTATTCAAGGAATGTCTCACTAAGGTTTTCCACACCTGCCGTGATGTTTTCTACCTCCGCTGCCAATTGAGCTATGGGCTTGCTCAACGTGTCGAAGTTCGATTTCATGACAGTCATTTGGCGATGCATTAACTGGAATGATTCCTCCTCCCTTTTATGAAGGAATTCAAGCTGGTGGTAGACCTTCCTAGCATCTTCACTGTCCATCGTTCCGAAAGCCCATTTCGAAAAACCTCCGACGAAATCTAATGCACGCTTTTGGCGGTTTGCGTGTAGTAGTTTTTTCAGGCGATTAGCAGTTTGCTGAAGGTTCACTATATTCGTTTCTGTTTCTTGGACTATCAAGTGACAATATCGCTCAAAATCGGAATCCGGAATGCTGCTGCACATATTTTCTAGTTTTCTTTCACACTTCTCCACCATGTTTATCACCATCTCGTAGTCAATCGGTGTGAACTTTGTTAAAATTGTCCATGAATCGCTGTAGAAGACTGCGTGTTCTACCGTTTCGAAAACTGCCGGTGAATTCTCTTCTAATGATGTTATATTGTAGGGTTTCTGTGACTGCCCGAGGTAGATGTTAATAATTAACATGAACATAGTTATTTCAAAACAATAAAAATTGAACATTTTTTTTGTTTACTAAAACAAATATTGTATAGTTATATAATTAGAAACTATAATTAACAATTATAAATAAAACAATAGTTTGTATTTCCTTTGTTTTCACTTGATCAATACTGAAAAGAAAGACAAAATTGTTAAAAATATATATTTGAAATAGAAGATATATTTTTTTAGCTTAGTTTTTGGTGCGTTTTTGTTGGCATTAATTGGATGTTATGAAAAAAAAACTTTTAATTGATTGTTGTGAACTCTTTTAATTTTGCTGCCCATTTTAATTCTCGAATTCACATTACCTGTTGATATTATTTGTGTTGTGGTTTTAAATTAAATAAAATAAAAGATAGTTAAAATGAAATATACTTTTTTAGTTTTTATTTAATTCAGTTATCTTCTTGGATGATCAAAACCAACCAAAAAACTAGTAGGCACGTGTCTCTCTGACTGACATAAATGTCGTGTCACTTTTGAAGTCTCCTGTCACTTTTGTATTCGGAGTCACAGGGTGACTCCAAGACACTACATTCCTCCCCTTTTAGTTTATTCCCAAGCGTTCAGGCGCTTTTATCACTCGTCCATAACGGGTGACATTATCAGGAACTTGTTTTGCGGAGGTGGTGGGGGCTAAGATATCATCATTTGATTTAACATTTTGTTCCTCTTGCTCTTGTGAGTAAGGTGTAACTACGGTTTAGACACGTCATAATGTATTAGAATGGTATCTGAATCAAGCAAGTTTTTTAGTTCGTTGAAAACACCTTGATGTTCATCGGTCCATTTCCATTGCACATTTTTATCAAGCAATCGATGTAATTTTTCAGCAACAGATGATTTATGAGGTAAAAATGAGTTATAAAAATTAAGTAAACCCAGAAAGGATTGCAACATCTCCTTATTTTCAGGAGTAGGTGCCTGTTGAATCGCTCTCACTTTCTCTTTGTTAGGGGAAATTCCATCCCCACTAATATGGAAACCAAGAAAGTCCAATTCGCGTTGAGCAAATAAGCACTTATTTTTGTTTACTGTCACGTTTGCTTTGGCTAATTTTTCAAAAACTGCTTCTAAATTACATTTGTGGTCAGATTCGTCTTTTCCAGAAACGATGATATCATCGAGATATGCTTTTACGCCCTTTATACCGATCAAAAGACTATCCATAAATTTTTGAAACAAACCTGGAGCGGCCGAAACACCAAAAGGTAATCTACGCACCTTATATAATCCCTTGTGTGTATTAAGGGTCAACAACTCTGCCGAGGCGTCATCAACAACCAGTTGCTGGTAGGCCTGTTGTAAATCTAACTTTGTGAATACTTTGCAGTCCGAGATTGCCGCCATGACCTCTGAGACAGTTGGTAGAGGGTAAGCATTGGTTTTTATCACCGCATTTACAGTGCTCCGGTAATCACCGCATATTCTTACAGAACCGTCAGACTTAGGCACAGGTACAATGGGTGTTGCCCAACGGGAAAACATGACAGGCTCCAAAATTTTTTGTTGAACGAGTTTTTCAATTTCTGTTTCAACTGCTGGCTTCCAGGCGATTGGACACTGACGATGCTTGAGGAAAATTGGATTTGACCCTGGCAATATTTCCAAAGAAACAGGTGGCCCTTTGTGAGCACCCAATTCTTCGCTAAAAACGTTTCGAAATTTACCCTCTAAATTCAAAGCATTCCCTGCCACCTCTAACGCGCAAACACCTTGAACAGAAATTCCCAAAATTGGAAACCAGTCTCTTCCCATCAAACAACGCCCACCACCTGCAACAACAACAACTGGCAATTTATAATCTTTATTATTATATTTTATATTCACCAAAGATGATCCCAGAATGCGCAACTTCTCCTTGGACCAAGTTTGCAACGTAATGGTCGATGGAATCAACAACTTGTTTTCGTGATTTATACGATTCCAAGTAACTTCTGAAATCACGGTGCACGCCGCACCAGAGTCAACCTCAAAAGACTCTATAACCCCATTAAGCCAAACCTGTGTCAAAATCTTGTTTGACATTGCTGTCTGGATGTGATTTAACTCATAAAAATAGTTTGATGAGCCTGTTGATTCACAGAGCTGATGTTCGGGCTCGTCTTGAACTGGTCTTTCATCTACTACGTGAATAGCTTGTTGTTGACGATTAGCTGCCTTCTTTTTATAACATGCTTTGCTTGAGTGGCCTTTTACTTTGCAGAAATCACAGTTTTTATCTTTATAAAAACACTTATCAGCAAAATGATTGCCATCGCATCGAAAACATCGCAAATGTTCTGGTCTCTGGTACTTCTTTTTAGTTGACATTGCCATCACTTCATTATTGCAACGGACGTTGAGTACGTTGCGCTGGGCTGCTTCATGTGCAACCGAAATTTCGTACGCCCTTTTAAAATCTAACTTGAGTTCACTAAACAGACGCTTTTGTAATGACTCATCGGCCACTCCGCAAACAATCTGATCTCTCAGCATTTTGTCTAGTTCCATGAAATCGCAGTGTTCAGATAATTTTCTCAAGTCTTTAACAAAATCAGCAATTGATTCCCCATTCTTCTGAACACGTTGGTGGAACGTAAATCGCTGTACTATTTCATTTGGTTTAGGATGAAAATGATCATCCAACTTTTCTACGATTTCTTGGAACGACACATCTTTGGGGGACAGAGGTGTAAGTAAAGAACGGATTATCTCATATGTAGATTCCCCAACACATGATAAAAATATTGCTCTCATTGATCCGTCGTTAGATATGCCATTGGCCTCAAAATAAAACTCCATTCGTTCTTTGTAATTATTCCAGGCCATTGATGGCTGAAATTGCTCCAGTTTGCCGAAAGTTTGTGATGACGTATGGTTGACATTAGACATCGTAGTTTCGTTCATTTTTCGCTCGTCGCCAAAATGTTGTGGTTTTAAATTAAATAAAATAAAAGATAGTTAAAATGAAATATACTTTTTTAGTTTTTATTTAATTCAGTTATCTTCTTGGATGATCAAAACCAACCAAAAAACTAGTAGGCACGTGTCTCTCTGACTGACATAAATGTCGTGTCACTTTTGAAGTCTCCTGTCACTTTTGTATTCGGAGTCACAGGGTGACTCCAAGACACTACAATTTGAAATGGTCCTAACCAAATAGGAGAAAATTTATTTTTCCTTGCGGGATTTTTTAACAAAACATTTTGCCCTACTTTAAAAACAATGGTTTTAGCACCCTTATCGTAGTTAACCTTCGATTTAATCTTAGCTTTCTCGAGATTCTCGTTGGCCAACCTATGGGCTTCCCCGAGTTGATATTTAAGCAGTAGAGGGTAGTCATCAGCGTTATAAAGTGGCGTGGTTTTTCTGTTCAGGTTAGTTGGCATTTCGAACTTAAAACCAAATAAAGCATTTAAAGGAGTTAGCTGTGTAGCGGTATGAACGTGGTTATTATGAACATGCATTGCCTGCCTTAACCACTGGTCCCAGTTCCTTTCGTCTTTTGCCGCAAAAGATCTAAGATATTCGGCTAGAGGTCGATGACTTCGCTCCAATGAACCATTGGCTTGAGGGTGGTACGCTGTCGTGTGGAGTTTCTTCACGCCTAGTAACTTGCATGTCTGTGAAAAAATCTTCGACGTGAAGTTTGCACCATTATCAGTCACGAGTACCTTTGGAATTCTGTATCTTGTCACAATTTGTTCGTAAAAGGCTCTAGCCACTGTCGAAGCTTCCATATCAGGAAGCGCCGCACAGTCCGTGAATTTTGTTAAGTCATCCTGAAAAGTCAAAATATATCTGTTTCCCGAATAAGACAGGGGAAGACCACATACAATGTCCATATAAACTTTGTCGAAAGGTAGACTTGGAGTGTCAGTTATCACCATGGGCATTTTATTATTGGGGGTAGACTTATTCTGCTGGCACTGTGGACAATTTTTTACGAAACTTTTAACGTCCTTGGACATACGTTTCCATTTAAATTGTTGTCTAATGCGAGCCAGCGTTTTCTTATACCCTTGATGACCTCCAAGTGCTGAATTATGGAAATCTTTTAACACCGTTTCAATTTCTTTTTGGTCTGTTAAAAATTCAGGGGAATCAGTTTTTTTGGTAACGTTGGAACCGTCTTGTTGGTCTCGATTGGGAACGTCTTGTTGATCTGGTGAATTTAACAAAGGTGTCTTAGATGCTTTGGACCGAGTTAAAATAGCCAGACAATGCTCCGCTTGACGTATGCGACTACTTAAAATAGCCAGACAATGAGGTATGCGACTAAGGGCATCCGCATTCGTGTTCAACTTACCAGGTTTGTATTCTATTTTAAAAACGTACTCCGAAAGCTTATGACGGAACATGCACAACCGAGCTGTGGGATCTTTCACATGGAAAACCCCCTTAAGAGGTTGATGATCCGTATAAACAGTGAAGACACGACCTAACAAGTATGAACGAAAATTATTAACAGCCCAGACAACAGCTAAAGCTTCCCTTTCTATAGTAGAGTACCTTTTTTCAGTTTTACTTAATGAACGACTTGCGTAGGCTATCGGTTTGTCCGAACCAACTTTTCCCTGCGACAAGACTGCACCCAGAGCCTCATTACTTGCATCTGTGGTTAATAAAAAAGGTTTAGAAAAATCTGGATAAATTAACACAGGTGGTGTTGTAATGGCTTGTTTGAGTTGTTCAAAAGAATCTTGCTGCACATTTGTCCACTTGAAGTAATTTTCTGTTCTTAGCAAAGAATTAATTGGAGCTGCTATTTTAGCGAAGTTAGGTATAAATTTTCTATAATAGTTAGCAAAACCTAGAAATGACTGAACTTCTTTGATGTTTTTCGGCACAGGAAAATTCTTAACACAACTTGTCTTAGAAGGATCAGGGGTGGCACCGTTCTCTGAACATACATGACCTAAATAAACGACTTCTTTACACAAAAAATTACATTTTTCTGTATTGAGTTTCAGTTTATACTCCCTTAACTTCGAGAAAACTCGCATCAACTTTTCATTGTGATCATGCAAATTTGGGCTAAAGATCACGATGTCATCCAAGTAGACAAAACAGTCAATTCCTTGAAGACCAGTTAAGATGTAGTTCATTATCCGTTGGAACGTGGCTGGTGCTCCAGTAAGACCAAAAGGCATCCGATTAAACTCATAATGTCCCAAACCTGTGCTAAAAGCAGTTTTTTCTCTATCTTTGCTGTCGATTAAAACTTGGTGGTAGCCGCTTGCCAGGTCAAGGGTTGAGAAATAACGGCAATTTCCTAACTGGTCAAGAATATCTTCTATTCTTGGCAGTGGAAAAACGTCTTTAATCGTAGCCTCGTTCAGTTTACGAAAATCGACCACAACTCGCCATTTCTTTTGACCATCAGGTCCGGATTTTTTCGGGACTACCAAAAGAGGTGAGTTCCATGGTGACTTGCTAGGTGAGATTATATCATTTGCGAGCATTTCGCTTACCTGTTTATTAATCTCATCTCTAGCAATCTGAGGCAAACGATATTGTTTTTGATTAATTGCTGCTTGATCTGACTTTACTGGAATCTTATGAGTTAACACTTTAGTATGCGTCAATGGGTCGCCTTCTAAGTTGAAAATGTCATTAAACTGAATGCATATATTTTCGATTGCCAGTTTTTCCTCCCTATTGAGATCTGAACTAATTTTCAACGTATTCAGGAGCTTAGAGATTCGTTTATTCGGCTCCTGTTCTGTAACGCTAAAAATTGAACGATTTATCTTGTCTTGGGTTTGCACCCGAAACTTATTAAAATTTTGAAACTTGGGTATAAAATTGTCAGGTAAATAATAAGTTTTTTCGGTAGAGTTAATGATAGAAATAAACAAATGATTTTTTTTCACTCTGGTTATAGTGTTAGCCAAGTAAACTCCTGGTTCTAATTCTTGACTTTGTACAAGAACTTCTCTTAAACCAGTGTTTATTTTTAGCTTCAGAATAGATTGAGAACGAGGTTTCACTTCCCTATTTTCATCATTTTTTTGTTTACTAGGGCTTATCAATGGAAATTGTGATACCAGCTTTCTGTTGTTGTCCAAAAATTTTAGTGTTTTGGTAACAGAGTCAATTATAGCATGGTTCCAAAGAATATCCCGGCCTATTATACCATCGGCGGGTATGTCTGTCAGACCGTCCACAATGTGCCATTTTAAGGAAACATTGTCCAAACTTTTATACGATTGGACTGTACCCAAAGTTGTAGTGTTTCCACCAAATGCTCCACCTAACTTTCGTATTTCTTTTGAACAAAATTTAGTTTTCTGAATTAAAACGCTATTTTTTAAAAGGCTTAAATCTGCACCTGTATCTACGAGTACGGTAACTTTACCTCCTTTTGCCTCAGGAAAAGGTAATTCTACGAAAACGTCGTTTTTATTTAACTTATTTATTAGACAAAATCGACTTCGCTTTATGTCACAAAATCTATTTGTTTTGAAGATACTTTTACATTTATTGCGCATCTGTATTATATATTCATTTACATAAATGTATGCTAATAAAAATAAGTTAAAAAACAGACCCATAAAGTTTCTTACTTGTTTTTGTACCTTTCTTCCAATTGTGAAGGAAGGTTTCGGAAAAATACAATTTTTAAAACATTTAAGAGAACTAGTTGGAGGTATTTTGTTCCTACTTAAAATCGAAATACGATTTTTAATACCTATACGAGAAGGAGTCCTAATTTTATTTCTAAGCGTTATACCTTTGTCTGGGGACTTCTCGTTGTTATCCAAATTTAGTTTTTTCCTTAAAGTTTTGTCTTCATAAATATTTTTCTTTGGAGAATTAGATTTTTTGGTGACTAAGACTTGTTTATCAATAGTCTTTGACGTATTTGGGACACAGCTCAGTTGTTTAGACTGGCCCTTTTTTTCAATAGTTTTTGACGTATTTGGGGCACAGCTCAGTTGTTTAGGCTGGCCCCTTTCCCGTTTCCCTCCCCTTTTTTGGCTAAGTAATTCCTCTTACTATAGCATTCATCCTCTGAGTGGCCTATTCTTGAACACCAATCACATTTATGCCTTACCTTTCGCGATTTAGCCTCCGTTACAAAGACTTGTGCTTTGGGACAAGTCCCACGGCTATGGCCATAGGCTTGGCAGGATTCGCAGAAAGGAGTGTTCTTCCTTATTCTGCACTCCGCATATGTGTGATTTGGTTTGTTGCAAAAACCACACTTGAGTATCTCTGATGACATTGCTTTATTTGTCTCCTGAACTTGGGATATTGCTGGAGAGGTATTCCAGATAGGGTTGCTCTGTGGGAACTGTGGATGTTGCTGTGGTACGCTCATTTGGTCGTACGTCAAAGTTTGTTTGGGAAACTGGGACTGGGAGTTGTATTGGAAAGTGGTGTTATGAATGTTATGGAAAGAGAGGTTTCCGCTGTATTCAGGATGAAGTAGCTGGGATGTTTTTGTCGCCGTGTCTGCCAGTGTCTGCATATCATCTCCGCTTACGGTCAGCATGAATTGACGCAAAGCTGGATCCAACAGCCCCATCTTGAAGGTGATAATGATGGAGTTTTTCAGTTCTTTCTTTAAAGCTACTGAATCCGCTGTTTGGTAACATGCGTCAATTATGTCGTGCGCCTTTGTTTGGAGGCCCGTCAAACGTCTGGCAAACGCGTGAATATCTTCGGTCACTAGTTGGTGAGACTGTTTGATTTCGCTAGTCACACTATCTAGCGTCCGGACAGATAGATATGTCCCTTTAATCAGGGTTTCCAATTCCTTTAAACTACTAGGTGTTTTTGACCTAACTAGTTCAAAGGCATCCCCAACCAATCTCGTTGAAAGTATAGACACGTATATGGATTCATGTGCCGTGTCGATACATTTCAACCCCAAGGCGCACGCATTTAAAAATTCGTAAACTTGACAAGACAAGTTTGGCGTTCTTGCCCCCGAGAACTGCGGGACCAATTGAGCTACTATTTTCACAATTTTTTCGTGTGACATGACTGGCTTGTCCTCTTTTTCAAAGGTGTTTAGATTCTCGGGAATTTGGAAACAGACTGTTTTTTCTTTTTTATTTCCTAGTTTCTTTTTAAAAACCTCTAATTCCGTGGAATGTTTTAATTCCAAACCACGTAACTTTCTTAATTCCCCTTCCTTATCTACCACAGACTTCTGGGCAGACTTTAACTCACTGTTTGCTTTAGTGAGGTTCGACCGAAGTATATCGATTTCTAAGTTTAGTTTCGATATGTCTTCTTCGGCCCGTTCGTTTACGCTTTCGGACTCGAGCTGACTCCGATTAAAACTCAAACGAATTTTCTGAACGTTATTGAGTTCAGCTCTCAGCTCCTGGATTTCCCTTTTATTTTTATCCTGGAGCCTTTGCACTGCCTCTGAATACTCAACGAGTATTGCGTCGGTAGTCTCGAGCCGCGTAAATTTACCCCACTGCAAACTTAGTTGTGAGTATATAAGGGAATAAGTCTCCCTACTTGTGATAGTTTTAAGTTCTCTTAACAGATGGTAATTGAAATTTTGAATTTCGTCACCTTGGTCTTTGGATCTTTTTTCTAATTGAAGGATTTCTTCTATTAATTGATCTTTAGACCTATCTGTTCTATCCATAAAACTATCACAAATACTGGAGCTAATTAACCCAACCTTATATTATTGTACGGTTCCCAACAAAAGAAGTATGCAAAAAAAATAATATTTTTATCGCGACCTACGCTAACAAAAAACTTTTTGTTGGATCGAAATAACCTTGAAATATAATATTATATTTTCATCGACCTATGCCAACAAAAACGTTTTCGCGTGGAAGAAAAAAAAAAAAATTACAACAGATAACTCCAAATAAAAAAAACAATAAATAAGAACATAAAACAACCAATAACACCAAATATAAAAACATTTAATGAGTAGAAAAAAAAAATTTATGAAGTGCAAAGCGGAAATTTGAGCTTGTGCACTTAATTCTTTTTTTTTTTTAACAAATAAGTACCTACATACACAGTTATACGTATACTTACCTGTGGATATTTGCTACGTCAGTTGTAGCTTGTGGTTTTCTTTTAACTTTTTTTTTTTTTTTATTTACTGAATTCACTGAATCACTAAATTTATATTTTTGCACTATTTTTATTTTTTTTTTTTTTTTTTTTTATTTACTGAATTCACTGAATCACTAAATGCACTTTCTATACTTTCTATATACTTGAACACTTCTTGAATTTTTTTTTTCTGATGTAGAGCGGGTCAGCTCTGAGTGCAATATGGGGCATAACACAAAAATAAGCAAAGTTTTATTCCACACTTGTTTACGAAATACGACAAATAGATGTCAAATTCAATGCGAAAAAAACAAATAACTAACGTTAATTTATTAACTTTTTAAAATCACATTGGCTCTTGGTAATAACCCGAGTCTAGCAAAACTCAATTTTAACAAAAACATCAATGGTAAAATAACATACCTACATCTAACTTCTAAACAATTGGTTTAAAAGCAGTTCACCTATAAAATGATAGAACTTTTTTAATTTGGAAGTGAGAAATATCAAATATCAAAAATCACATATGTAAATAGAAAAAAAATAATAGGTACATTATTTTTAAAGCAATTTTAGAATTAATGAGATCACAGTTTACTAAAATTAAGTTATGGGGACTTTTCACGTGCCGCGAAGCTTTTCGACCCGTGTGAACGTAAGTCGCAGGCGACTAAAGTGACAGTCCCCATAGAAAAATCCTAGTCGACCGACATATCGTGCGGCTAAAATCGACTCGCGAAAAGTCGGCATTACTATTCAATTATTACAGTTTTAAGATAGCACGATAAAAGCTTCATACAAATTTCGTAGGGCCAAGTTTTTATTGCCACTGGATTCGAAGCATTGGGGAAACCTAAAAGATCGGCATCGAAGAATTCATTATCCAATATTTCTTTACGTATGCTTAATTAATAAAATCATAAGACCATTTTGTATGCATAAAATAGAGCATAAAGGCTTAACTACATTCACCACTTTTTGAACAAGTACAAAAGTGAAAATATTTTTTTTCTCGCAAGCGCAATTTTTTTGTAAAAAAGAGTAAATAAAATGTTTTTTGGACGAAAAAATAAGTTTTCTGCATCATTTGTTTTTATTTCCCAGCCCGAAAAACAATACAAAAATGGGTTTGAAAATTTTCACTTTTGTACTTTTTCACTTTTTGAGCCAATGTAGTTAAGGCTTAAAGCTCCTCGGATAAACTTGGCGCAGGTCGACTCGTCCGACCTGCTCGACATCTTGATTGCAACTGAAATTACACTCGTCAGTGTATTTCCTTATGGGACAAACGACAAACGTTTACTGAAATTCCAGTAAAATATTGTTGTATGTGTTGCAAAAACAGCACATACGACCACGGTTGCCACTCGCATAAAAAATTTCCTACCAAAGTTTCCAAAAAAACCTACCAATTCAAAGAAAAACCTACCCATCGAAAATTTTCGATTTTAAGATAATAAATTCTTGTTAAAAAAAACAACAGCAATTTCCTACTGATATTTTATTTAAAAAAATAAAAACATACATTTTATTGATTAATATTAATACTAATTCACAGTTCGTTTTTTGACGTGATAACGTCTTATAAATCGATGAACCATGGCAGCTACCACAAAACGTGACGCCATTTTCTAACATTGCACTCTCGCACTTTCGCCAGTGCGGCAAAAATTTCAATTCAAAATTAAAAATAAACTATTTTATATACAAAAATCTTCTATAGCTTATTTGAAAGATAATAACCTAAAGCTCAATCCAAATGAAGGATTTTTAAAAATTCAAAACAGGGGTGATTGGAACAGACATTTTAAAATAAAGTAGATTTCGATATTTTTGTGATGGTGCGAAGCAGGAAGTAGATTTTAATTTTTTTTTGAAAAAAAGTAGTAGATCTACTTCAATTGAAGTAAAGTGGTACCACTGATGAGGATACTGCGTTTACATACATTAGTTAATATTATTACTCTCGGCTTAGATGGGCACATTTGTTTGGCACAAATATTTTGGGTAGATTTGACATAATTACAATTTTTGTTTGTCAATTATTAAAAATAAAATTATTTTAGAGAAAGAACTTGGAAAAACCTACCAAATTGACTTCAAACCTACCAACCTACCCAAGGTGAAAAAACCTACCCAGTTTGGTAGGATCCTACCCACTCCGGCAACCGTGCATACGACAGTTATTTACCGAACGAAGAAAAACACTGATTTGTATGAAAAAATTGTAGTATGTTATAATTTTTGTCGTATGTGCACGTTTTCTGTGCACTTACGACAAAAAGCTACTGAAAATGTTTGTAAGCCTACACTACACATACGACAAAATGCATAGCGATTATCTCGGAAACGGATTTCACAGAACGAAGGAGAAAAAATCAATTATCAAATTTTGAAACCTCAATTTTGCACATACGACAATATTTTATTGAGGCGACGAAATGTATTTTTTTGTACTTACTTCTGCAATAATTACATTTTTTTTTAATAATCTATTTTCTGTCGGATAATTTACGAAGAAATTTAACGCATAACTGTCAATAAAATGCACGACTGGGTCACACGATCTTGCTCTTAGAGTTCAAGTCGCTTAAATGTTTAATACCTTTTATATAGAAATTTGGGAAATGTAGGGATATAAAGCAAAAAAAAAAAAAACAAATTAAAAAAAAAATCGTTTTTCAAAAAAATAAAACAATATCTGAAATCAAATTGCCCCTCAAAACAAGTTTGCAGTTTTATTTGATATATTAAGATCTTTTTTTAGAAAAAAAAAATTTCAAAACCATTAGAGCCGTCTTTTAAAAAACTAATTTTTTATAAATAATTTTTTGGAAAAAAAGTTTAAAAATAAAATTGATATGCCATTTTGTAGAAACCACTTATCAACATCTAAAAACAAAGTTTCAAAAAAATTCAATGTCCCGTTTTCGAAAATTTGATTTTTCAAAAAAAAATTCTATGGCAGGTACCGTTAATAATGATTTTCAAAATAATTTTTTTTTATTTAAAGATAGACCTTTTCTTAAAACTTACATTTGAATTTTTTAAACAAAATAGTTGGAGCCGTTTTTGAGCAATTTCAATTTTACTATTTTCGGTATATGACAATTAGGTACCGTTATTTTTGGTCCAAAAAAATTAATTACAAAAACCCCTCTGGAGAGTCGCCAAATAACGCTACATACCAAGTTTGACATCAATCGGTCCATCCGTTTAGGCTGTAGCTTCGTATACAGACAGACAGACGGACTTCCGGGACCCATTTTTTTGGCATTCTCTATAATCGTAATGTTATGGAAAAATGTTATCTCAACTTTTTTTTTTCTACGAATGCATAACTTGATATATAGTACCTATATCGCAAGTAAAAAATCTTTGCTGAATGCACTTCATCGCAAAAGCTTTGGATGGGTACCATATTTAAGCGGCAGATTGTCCCATAAGTCAATTGGAGCCGATATTTCGATAGAAAATTCTCTGATTTTATACAAACCGGCAAAAAATTTCTCCAAATGGATACTTTGATAGGGCAAGGGGTCTATTATGTAATACGAAATGAGCGCCAAGCAAACGATAGCTACGACAAAGAGGGATTATGTAAAACAAGAATGTCTGAGGGCAAACTAAACCGAAAAAATATATTACAGTGGAATCTCGCTAACTTGAACACATACGAAACCAGGCCTGTTCAAGTTATTGGATTGTTCAAGTTGCTGGAACATATAAAAAAGTCTTCGTTTTGTATGAATACAATTTGTTATTATAAATTAATGTAAATGACACACAACACGATTACAAAAGTAGTATCCTATATTGAGGAAATTCAAACTTCTGTTGAAATACAATTTATTTGTTCAACTTAAAGAGCTTCGAATATTTAAAATATTCAACTTATAGAGTCAGCAATAAAAAAGTTCAGCAAAATAGGATGTTCAAGTTATTGGATTGTTCAAGTTATGGTATGTTCAAGTTAGCGAAAGTCCACTGTATATGTATATTAAATATACATACAGGGTGTTCCAAAAGTTAACGTCGAAACGAAAACGGTAGATAGGGTAAGTGGTGACAGTTATCAGAAAAATAATAAAAAAAAATCGCCGTCATATATTTTGTAAGTTATGGGCATTTGAAAATGTGAAAAATCAGGTTGTAATTTGTCTTACTCCCAATATTTTTTGTGCGGTAAAAAATTAATTTAATAATGGATAATAACACTCATCAAGGTATATAAATTAATATTTAACTATAAAATTTTTTTTGTTTTGTTGAGTTTTGTTTTTATTAGTGATTTTTCCAAGTGTTGGTAGAAAAAAAATGTTTTGACTTTGAGTAAGATTTTATTTTTTACACCTAAAAGGCTCTCTGGGGTTTTTATGGTTTTATACTGAGGAAAGTGTCCTCTAAAGGAATCAAGAAAAAAATCTTGCCCCAATTTGCCCTAAGTACTTTTAATCGCATTTTTTAGGTTCGACCCCCTATATCAAAAATGGCCAAAATTTAAAAACTTTGTTATTATTTATTTAATGCGTTAAGGACTAACGTTAAACACTTATTATATATCTTAAAACTTGGCTGAACAGACGATTTGATGGGTTCTGTTTGAAAATTCAACAACTTCTTGGCTTAGAGGAGTCAACAGGAGATGTAGAAGCTCAAATACAGGAAGTAACTAAATTTTATTGCCTCAAAGTAAAGTAGAAGATGGAGCAGTTTTCTAGAAGACTCAATCGGTTCATGAGCGCTAACGAATAATGGCTGAATTCTAATCTGAATATAACTAAAGCTATACATGATTGCGTAAGTGATAACATCAATTTAAAACAAAAAAATGCTCTTTAAACCAATATTATTTATAACATTTTACCATTTTAATCAAAAATGATGGGATAAAATTCTATAAAAATGCAAAAATTCTTAGCAGTTGTCAAATTTCTGGTCAAAAAGTTCACATATATCAAATTATGATCGAGATATATACCAACATTCATCAAAAAATTATATAGATCTTAGTTTTCCCCTAGAATTTAACCCGGACGACTTAAGTTATACCTCCGAAATCGACAATGAATAAAAAGTTTTGTTTCTTTATTTTATTATTTTCTTATTTGTTTGAATATTCAAATTATAGTGTTTTATTATCTATACTATTATTAGTTCTATTTTACATAAATTAAAATTATTTAAAAGAAAAAATAATAATAAAAAGAAAATCCTAAAACAAAGTTTGCTGCTCAACTCTTTTAATTAAATAAAAATGAATTTCCTGGCTAAAATGTTTCCATTTATCTGGTTTTCATGTTGAATTCATAGATTTAGGTGTAAATAGACGTCTTAATGCAACTTTGCGTAGTTTCAGTCACTAATTAGAAATGCCGATTTTCCCATACATTCGTCCCACTGTGCGTCGGTAATATCGGTAATATTGTTCGGTATTCCACTATTCACGTGAATGAACTTGCTCCATACATTTGCAATCCGCATAAAAAATGTTGCGGATTTGTCACTTTTGGTTGTAAAAATTAATTCACCATCTTTAAATTAAGAAAAATGCCACTTTTTATATTTTTTTTAAGTATTTCTTAACATGTAATCGGTTGTTTTTATTTTTTCTATACAAATAAACACAAACAAAAAAATCTTTTTTTCTTTCAATTTACTTGTTCGCCATTTTTTTTAAGTTGACGTTCATGTGGACGTGAAATAGAGGGATGATAATGCAGTTTACCCAATGGATAGCAGAATGGCAAGGTAGAGTAAAAGTGAATCGAATGTGTGAATCGGATCTGAGATTCACGTGAACAGCAGACTAGGGCTGATAGTTGAAACAATATACATATAAGATTATGGTAATACGTATTAGCATTTGAACAATATCAAAGTACTTTCAATGATAAATCGTTTTAAAAAATAGGGCCCCTGATTTATGCAATTATCAAGGACGCATACGCAATAGGGTGGTTTTTTTGATTTTTAACTCCGAAAAATCGATTGCTAGACACCTCTAGAATATGCTCACCAAACATGAGCCATTTATCTTAATGGGAAGGTCCTCCGCTTCGCAATTTTCCATTTTTACATCAATCTTCTAATAAAAAAAGTTATTTTTTTATACATCGACTTTTAAGCAAATTTCTTTACATATTCTTGTACGAAATTCAACGCTCTACAAAAAAGGTTTATTACACTTTTTTCGTTTATCTAACCGTTTTAAATATATTTGATGTCCAAGGTTTGAAAAATCTTTAAAAATTCGTTTTTTGTTATTAATTTTGTAACACATTGAAAAATTATAATAATCAAACAGGCAAGACATATTCTGGTAGGAAACAGACTGCTCCACAAAAAAGGCCTTACAAACTTTTTTATTAATCTAACCATTTGAAAGATATTCGAGGTCAAATTAAAATAAAATGCACGACTGGGTCGCACGTACTTGCTCTAGTAGTTCACAGTATCTTTATCTTAAATATCTATTGGAAATTTAAGATTTTGTTGAGTGTCGAGAAAAAAAAATCAAAAAAAAAAAAAAAGTCGAAAGTTTAAAAATTAAATTCAATTTTTTTTTTTTCAAAAATGTTTTTAAAAATATTTTTTTTTTATATTTTATAATTCAAAATGATGTCTGTAAAATTTTAATAAAATTGACTTATGCTGTGATGAAATTTATGAACTTAAAAAATATGTCAATTTTTGAAAAACGGCAACGCCATATTTCCGTTCTCCGCATTTTTTGAGAAAAACTAAAAACGCAGTTTGTTTGATATTCTCCATCATCGTAATGTTGGTTTTGATTAAAACCTCAATTTTTTTTTTCTACACGAAACCAATACTTGCCCTATAGAGCAAGAAAAAAAATCTAATATCATTTCTCATTTGTTTACTTTTCAAAACTTTCTAGTTCACATAAAAGTCATTATTATCAAATTAGCAAGGTACTGTGATAACTGTACTTCCAAGAAGTTGTATTTATATTTATTTTTAGGGTGATTAACTAAAGTACTCATATTTTGGAAAATATAAATTGAATGTTTGTTTTTATTTTAATTTTTTTTTTTGTTTGTTTTGTTTAACAAGATAACTCAAGACATATTTTTTATTGAAGTTAGATTTCTTCATCTTCAAACAACTGCGACAGCCTTGGATGACTATTCGGTGGACAAATTGCTCCCATAATGAGCGACTGCACAATCCAAACAGTTGAAACAACGGGAATACCATAATACTGAGCCTTGGCCTTAATTGCATGCGAAAAGTCCGATTCTGCAACCATATATCCAGTCGTTGTTGGTGTTATGTCATCGAGTGATTTTATCAAGCGCAATTTTGCTCCGGCTGCCTTACAAATACGTCCCCACAATTCAACAAAATCACTGTGTTCACCAGCAATTAGAACAAAGGTTTTGGCAAAGGGTTGTCCATTTATTCGTAAATGATTGTTTTTTCCAATTTTCCATGGGACGAATGTTTCCGCCAATAAGGACCATCCAGCGGGTAGTTGATATTTATTAAAATCAGCTAATTTATTTTGGCGACAACTATCAATAACCCAATCGTGCGAAATAGCCTGTAAAAATAGATTCCCAAAACAATTATTATTATAAATGTATTTATTGACAATTAAGAGTATCATACTTGTATATCCGATGCTAGACATTGGACATATTTTGCCGTATTACATGGCCTTGGTGCTATAAGCTTGCACTGTTTGTATTTATTTTTAGGAACGTCTTCAAAGTAATTATATATCTTAGCTCCACCCGCTTCAAGCTGCTTTTGAAGATAACGTTTAACGTATGGAACCTCAGAAAACTGCTTGAATCTGTTGTTTTCGATGTTTTCAGCTTTTTCCTAGGAAAACATTTTTTTTTTTTTAATTATAATTGCATTTTTCTTTATTGGCCCCTACCAGAAAGCAAATATTATTTATATTTATTGGGCACATTCAGGAAATATTAAAGACTAAAGTTTTAGTCAACATCATTTTCTGAACGAAAATTTAAGTAGACGAGTAAATCGATTAAGGAAGATTTTTCTTGCCTAACTTTCCACTCAGCTTTCAAATTAAATTGCCAAAATTGGAAGGATTTTTTTTAACAGCTTACCGATCACAGACGCAAAACTTGACTAAATGTTAAGTTAAGTCCCTAACTTTATTGAAACTCAAAACTATTGCAATACCTATCGCTTGAAAATATATAAATCGCTTGCTCTAATTCAAGACTATTAAGACTACGACTTGGTAGTTGCGTGAAGAATTTCTTGGTACCAATTTGAGTACTATAGTAGAGTAACTAAAGCAAATTATAAGGGAACCCGGCCGAACAGCTCTGATTTTGACGATTTTTTTTTTTCAAACGTAGGTAATTAAAAATACTTTAAAGTCTATAGATTAAAAATTGCCGGTGTTGCCGTATTGTTTTTTTAAATTAAAATTATTATTTTTTTTAACAAAACCATTTTTTTTGCTTAAATTTCATAAAACAAATGAAAGCAAAAGATTCTCTAGGTAATTTAAGGAAAATATATAAACAGTAAGGGACAATCTTTAATCGTTTAAGCGATAAATGCAATTTTCTAACATTCTGACCTCAAACACAAAAAAAATATTTTGAAAACAACGGCAACACCTACAATATTTTAAAATACATTTTTAAAAAGCCAGAAGCTCATTCTTATCTCTTAAATTTAAATCCACTTAATTTAATCAAGACTTTTTGAAAAAATGGTCCTCAAACTCAGAATTAAAAAAAAAATGTTATTAGAAAAATTTAAAATGACTTTTTTCCAAACTTTTTCTAATAAAATATGAATTTATTTAAAAAAAATTTTTGGCCATAAATATTATCAGTTGAATTTCGAAGCAAAAAAGGTAAAATATATCACACTTTTGAAAAAAAAAAATGAAAATTACTTCAATTTCAATGGTTTTTTTTTTATTAAAACTGAATTTTTGCATTGAAATAATTAATTTTCTCAAAGACTGTGGTAAATAGGAACTTTAAACTTTTGCTATTTAACTTTCAACAGTAAGGGTTATTAAATGAATAAAAAATAATTTTATGTTTAGATGTTGAACTTTAAAAAAAAAATAAGTTACATTTTTTTTCAAAACTTTTATTAAAAAAAGTTCTTCGAAAATGAAATACTTTTTAATTTTTTTCATAAACCGTAATACATATTGACATTTCCTTTTATAATTTGAAATCATAATAAATACGGCCAAAAAAATTTGAAAATAAATGCATTTTGTATTACGACCAAGTTTAAAAAACGACATGTTAAAATTTTTTCAATAATTTTTTTTTCAAAAATCTGAGTTTAATTACCACTCTTTCAAAAGCCGTTCATTCAATTAACTTAATTTTAATTTTACATATATGACTAAGCTTCTAGCTTTTAAAAAATGTATATTTGAATATTGTAGGTGTTGCCGTTGTGTTCAAATATTTTTGTTTGTGTTTGAAGTCAATTAATAAGAAAATTGCATCTATCGCTTGAACTATGGAAGATTGTCCCTCACTCCCATATATTTTTTTCCTTGAATTTCCTAGACAATTAAATTTAAAAAATCAAAACGGCAACACCGGCAATTTTTAATCTATAGACTTTAAAGTATTTTTAATTACCGACGTTTGAAAAAAAAGATCATCAAAATCTAAGCTGTTCGGCCGGGTTCCCTAATATTGCCAATTTTTGAGCTTTAGTTACTCCACTACTAAGTATTACTAAGTTTTTGTTTTAAACCTAGTATGCAGATCGCGCTAAATTTTAGTTCCCATACAAATTATCGAAAAAAATTTGCCGAGCTAAAATGTATCAATATAACTTGTATGGGACTTTTAGATCGGCTAAAATTTAGCTCGATCTGCGTACCAGGCTTTATTACAAAAAGTACCAAAGTATTTATTTGTTTTCCAATATTGCTATAACAATTTTATTTTTCAAAGGGGTTTTTGTATGTCTTTTTCATACTTGAGGTGTAATCAGTTTATATTGAATTGTTCATTCAAAAGCCTTCAATTTTTTTTAAATGTAA
Source organism: Episyrphus balteatus (assembly GCF_945859705.1). Classification (NCBI taxonomy): domain Eukaryota; kingdom Metazoa; phylum Arthropoda; class Insecta; order Diptera; family Syrphidae; genus Episyrphus; species Episyrphus balteatus. Next base: position 65,802,188 of record NC_079135.1, read on the forward strand.
ATGTACATACTGTAGACCGAGAGTTGGCAGCGGATTTCTTGAGCGAGAGGTAACTGATTTATATTAATAATACATTAAATAATCATTTTTAGCAAAAAAAACAAAACCGACTTCCATGGATCAAAACTGGGTTTTATGGTTTTTAAAATAGTTCCTATGGCTAAAAGTGAACTAAATTGAAATGGGACCACGCTGCAGCCACCAGCTTTCCAATACAAAAAGAATTATCAAAATTGGTTCACTCAGTCCAAAGTTATGCGGTAACAAACATAAAAAAAAAAAAAAAATACAGTCGAATTGAATACCTCCTTTTTGGAAGTCGGTAAAAAATAAAAACGAATGCTTTGATTTCGAATTTACACGGCAACACTTCTTTCGGGAACAATATAGTACAGGGAAAATAGTACATAAAATCAACAAATAAAAAAAAAATTATTACACTCATGAAACTTGGCAAAAAGTTTGCTTTTGGGATAAGAACCAAGAATAAAAAAGTCTATAAGAAAAAGTTGGGTGGAACAGTAAGTTTTAAGAACGGAATAAGTCCAACGTTTTTAAATCTTTATACCTGTCTACCAGAAACCGATAGAAATAAAATTTCTATTTCATTCGACTCAAAACCACATCATCTTTATTTTATCTTAAGGTCAAACATCTGAAAACAGTAAAATATAGAAGCTATTCAGGTTTTTTCGTTTTCCCAACAATTTTGCAAAATGGACTTATTCCGTTTTAGTAGACCGAGAGCCCACAGGAAATTTTGGAAGTGAAGGAATAACCTATTTCGCAGCTTTTTATAGTTTTCAGGGGATTAAAAAACGCGTGTTTTCCAGACTTAATTCACACTATTTTACAGTGATAAAATTCAGCCGTATTTTACATTTACTCAGTATTTTACTAAGTAAACTTTTTAATCTATAAACAACAAACGAATACTTTTATGTATTTCTTAATAATCTTTTATTGTCGAAGGGTCTAAAATGTATAAAATTTGAACAAAATTGTCTATCGTAAACGAACAAATAAAAAACGTTTGTTTATCCTTAGCAATCACTTTTTTCAATTAAAAACTCTCTTGGGCTGATCTGGTAAGTCATAATTTTGCCTACTAGCATTTATTGGAAAACTTGCGTTTAAAACCCCCTGAAAACCATAAAAAGCTGCGAATTAAAGCACTAAAACTTCTGAATTCGATACATCAGAACGCATCTAGCTATATAAGACTACATTCTTAAATTTTGGTTATACCTTCTTTTCCAAAATTGCATGTCTTATTTAAGAGAACAAATTGAGATCAGAATCATTGGCTTGCAATGAACAAAAATTAAGTACGAGTACATGTGTATAATTAAATTAAATATAATTTCAAAAACATCTATTTGATCAAATTAACAAAAACTCACCTGTTGATATCGGTGTGGTCTGAGTCCTACTGTGCATGTAAGGAGAAAATGTTTGTTACGAAAGAGTGTATTCGATTTTGCCAGTGGCCCCAATAGTTGATCTACATCACAGTTCGGTTGGCTTTTCTTGTAATCAGATATAAATATCATCCCTTTGAATATGTAATACATATATTATTTTCTTTAATTAGTAGAATATAATCTAAAATCACATACGAGCGAGTTCAGAATCATTGGCTGAATTCTGAAGTTCTGGTTGCACACCCTCAACTAATTCCAAACCAACCTTTTCCTTAGGCGAAGCAGGTGGCGTAGATTCTAGTGTGTCCGAGCTGTCACTATCATCATTTATCCGTTTTGGAGGTGCCGAATTAAATGGTAATCTGAAAATTTTAAAACAGTTCATTGTGGTAAACCATTTTTTTTTTGCGTATAGTTAAATACAAAATTGATGCAAATAATTAAAGAAATAATTACGTGTAAATAAGTGTTGAAGTCCTTTTCATCCAACGAAATAGTAATCGAGTTTCCAATCTTTTTTTCACTTTTATTTTATTTTATTTACTTAGTTTTTAACAACAATAAAAAAGAACAACACAAACTTATCAAATTTACAAGAGGATTCATCACAAAACAAACGCGACACTAGTAACCGTAAAACGGAAGCAGTAATATTTATAATTTGTTCATTATTTTAAATTACAAACCGAACGTATATTCCGACATCTATTACTACTTCGTTAAATAAAAAGGAAACAAATAAATATACGTTTGAGCGCGAATTAATTTCGTTAAACGCGATTAGATTGGAAAATAGCAGAAAAAGAAACCCAAGTAGAGAAAGAAAGCCAAAGTTCATCAAAATATTTAAAATACAATATAGCCAAGTGGGCAGAGAAATATCAGACTATTGATTTTAATGAATTTTCTCCAATGCCATACAAAAATTTTGTTTTTTAATGAAGTTAAATAAAGAAATCATTCTTCAGTTGTCATATCAAACATTGTTTTAACGATCTTAGAGGATAACGTTCTATCATTTTCTTTTCTTAAACTTAATTCTTATTGTTTGTTTAGCACGAATCCCAGAAAATTACCATTTAATAAGGACGAGCTATACAACGATCAGGTAAACGAATCAATGAAATTATTTCAATTAATTATTATTTTTTGGTAAATATGTACGTGCTTATTTATTTCCTGGTATTTTTTTTTTTTTTTTCAATTTCAAACAAACATCTTTCGACATAATTCTCATGTTTGCAATATTAATTAGTCTTGTCACTATAACTGGCCGCTTACGTAATGTTTTGGCAACACGAAAAGAAGTCATAAAATAAAAAACTTTTGTTAACTTTAATTCGTTCCTCATAAATAGTTGTCAACTACTTAAAAAAAAAAACACTAAAAAGTTCCTTGTGGAACACACAATATTCTTTTAAACTGAACTTACTAATTGCTTAAACGAATCTTAATCATGTTACAAAACACTGTCGACTAGGCTAATAGAAAATATATACTTAAATGAAAAGAAATTACCATCCAGAGTACAAGTTTTATTATTAAAATTAAATTATACTTTTAATATGCATAATGTTTATTGATACATATCCATACATATATATATAAACATATTATTCATATATATATAATTTTTGTTTCAGTTACACCGTAATATTTATATCTAAAAACTATTTATTTATTTTTTATTTTATATTGAAAAATAAGGGAATTTAATGAACTACTAGGATGCATGAGAGGTGTTCTTTGCATTTTTTTGAGGTTGTGTATATTTATTTTTTAATTGTATATTCTTCTTGTATCTTCTCTTCATACTTCAATTCATAAAACAATTTAAAATAAAATGTATTTTTTTTTTGTTTTCTTTTATTTTACTTATATTTTTTATTATTAATAAATTTTAAATGTTGATATTTCGAAAGTAATATACTTATTTCTATTTTAAGTTACAACATTGATTGGTAAATAAGATAGCGCTTATTATAAAATATATTTTTAAATAATTCAGTTATGCCATGTTCTTACGTATTTTTTATTTTTTTATTATTTTAAGAAATTAAAAAAAGAAATGATAAAGGAAATATTTATCAAAAACAAGTGAAAACTAATTTTACGCAAACAACAAATTTATTTGTTTATATTTGCACCCTTCGTATGAGCGATGTATGCCAAACACTAAAATTTCTACATAAGATCTTCAAGCTTATCTTAATTGTTTACTCCTAAAATCCTTTCCTTAAAACAAAACAAAAAAAAAAAATCTAATAAAAATTAAATCCGTTAGTAAATAATGGAAATTTATGTTATGCCAATACATTCATTAATGTTAAAACATTTTTAGACACAGCCTAACTAAGATTGAATGAATTGAGTGTTTAATTGTTGACCTTTGTAAGCATAAAAACAATGTCGAAAGTAAGCGTGAGATTTGCTTCTTTTAATTTGTAAGCCTTTGGATGTATTTTACAAGCCAAGTTATAACTATACTTGAAAAACCACATTATTATATAAAACAAAAAAGTGATTTCTGTTTTAATAAAAGATTTGGAATTCAATTACATTAATTCCAAATAATAATCACCAATTTTGTTTTTTTTTTTACAGTTATATCATTGTTTCCTCAGTTAAACAAAGTGCTCTTTCACTTGCGTTTGATAAAATAAATGTTCTCCATGTTTTAGAAGATACGTTTCATTTTCTAAACTGATGTTTTTATATCCAATAATCTGCTTGTTTCCCTATACAAGGCACTTCTTTATTATATAGCTCGAAACGCATTGAGCGATGCGATAGAGTTATCAAACTACATACAATTAAATTATGCTCTACTTAATTTTAACATGGAGTGCGTCTTATAGCCTGTTTTGATAAGGACAAATGAGATAATTACCCGTACAAATTTCAAATATGAAATGAGTTAATATCCACCTCATTTGTACGAAATGAGCCAGCATATGAAGTTAATCTACGAACAAAAACACCCAATACATCATTGTGAATAGGTCATTTTTTTGCGTCACATCTTTTTCTAGCACATTTCGTTCAAATGAGGTGCAAATTATTTCTCATTTCAAATTTGAATATTGTCTAGGAAATATTATCTCATTTGTCTTAGTCAAAACAGGCTATTATATATATTATATATAAAGAAAGCTTATTTAACCTTTATAAGGTGGTAGTGAAATCAGTCCAGGGATCATTGAAATAGTGTAAATGCAGTTCCTGAAAAATAAAATCATATCTGACAATTTGATGTTACAACAATGATGATGATCTCCAAATAAAAGTTATACTTGCATATTTTTTGTTTTTAAATTTAAGACTGAACCAAATGCTCAAAAAGAAAATTAGCTTTTCTACCAAATTATTAATAAAACAATATGAAACATTATTCTAAAAAAACATTTTACCTAAATCATTTCTAGAAGCTCACAAAACTGCTTGTTTGCTTGTGCGAATTATTTTCTTTACAATTCATAGAAACAAACAAGCCTAATCAAAGCTAAATTATTAAAAAAGTTTAAAGTGGCCTTTAGTTAATTTTAATATGTAGATTATATTTTTAAATCTAAAATATCTGAATTTTGAATTTCTGTTAAATCAAATAAAAATAATCGTTTAATGTTTTAAAAGTAATTTAAATTTCCTAGGTTTTATAGACTTTACTATATATTACATTTATATAACAAACAAAAAAGACTTGAAGCTTTAATGTATGTTCCTGTGAAATTTCAAAGGGCTTAAATAAAAACTAACAACAACATTGTGGCAATAACTTCCTCATTCGCTTGTAAGAAAGAAATATGTTTCGAGTACTGGTTTCGGTTATTTTAATAGCTAACCACCGTCTCATGCAAGAAAAAAATTTATTTTTGTTACTACTTTATCAATCGTTAAAATAAAAGAAAAAGTTAATTTAAGTATATCAAAATTGAAATCTTATTAAAAATTATAATGACGATAATGAGACATAATTAAAACATAAAGATTTCCTTTCAATGTTTTCTGTTTTAGTTTTTTTTTTTTTTTTTTGTCAAGAGGAATGTTAGCTTTATGCTCTCTTATTTTAGCATACAATTCTAAATATACATTCGAACATGGTTATAATGAACTAAGTATTGGCTATTTTGTATACTTAGCGTGGTAAAATTTCAAGTTTTGCTCAAACTTATCTTTAGGATGATATACTTTTTTTTTTAATTTTTTTTTCTTTTTAGCCTATTTTATTTAATGTACTTAAAAAAGTAGTATGGTGTGAGTGGGGTGTGTGCAATTTTTTAAGAATACCTTTTTTGTCTCTTTCCGCCCCTTTTGCCGACCGCACCAGAATATCCTGCCTCGGGAGTGCTGGGTGATGCTGGTGGTCGCTTATTCCGAGATGGTCTAGTTCCAAACGATTCTTCCTCTTCTATACCCTCGATGCCTTTATTAACGTTTTGAATTTTCTGTATTTCTTTTGCCTGGTCTACTTCCAAATAGATATCAGAAGCGGTGACTTTAACCGTTGTATTTTCTGTCTTAACATTGTAATAAACTTTGTTGTTTGATTTTTCTATAGACATAACAACACCATTTTCATAATCTTCATCTACCAAAGCGTAAACCTGTTGATCTTGCAATGGCAATGTGTCGCCTTCTCCAAAAACTATTGACTCTTTTGGAAGTGTCTTAGATGCTCCATCTTCAAAAAGAACAACAAATTTGTTACCGGGCTTTTCACCGGTTATTTTACCGGCATAGAACTTCTTGTCCACCCATTTCGCAAGCACACATGGACCGGCTTTCGAGTCCTCACTGTCAGCTTCATCACCTTTTGGAGTATCTTTATTGATGTCTCGCTTGACTTGTTTCGCTTTAGGAGTGTTTTCGACATCGTCTTCTTGCATAGATCTTTTGCGTGCACGTTTTGATTTGCTCGCTGACGTTGAGGGTGTCTCTGCGGAGGGACTAATCTTTTTGTTCTTTTTAATTTGATGAGTTGGTGTGCTTGCTTCTAATATTGCTGCAGTTGCTTGTTTTGCACTTTCAGGATTAACAGCGTGTTTAATCTTCGTGAATTGATTTATCATAAAATTGCATAGTTCTTCGATGCCTAGTATGGTATGTTTGTTTTGCGAAGCTATCAAACTATGGCAGTTTATTGAAGACGATGTTGATGCCGATGTTGGGGTATCTACTGTTTGTGGCAATGAATATGCTGGTAAACTAGTTACGCTGCCATTGGATGAACTTTGAACAGAACTTTCTGATGCGGAAGGTTTATCAATTTCGCTCTTGTTCTTATTACTAGAAAGATCGACACGTTCAATCGATAGGTACCGGACATCATTTTTCTCACAACAAACATTTACTTCGTATGTGCTATCTTTTTTTAAATCTGAACCAGATAGGTCAGATAATTTGATTTCAAACTTTTCATTAGATTTTTGATTTTTTGTTGGTGTTGATGTTTCCTCTTCATCCGTTGTTGTATCCGGCATACCATTGTATTTTTTTATGGCATCAATGTATTTTTTCATCGTACCATCAGATGAGGGATGATCAGTTTCACTCGCTAAAATAAAAAAAAAGTTATTATTTTTCTACATAGAAAAATAGTAATTTTTTCGTAAATAGGGATAGTAGATAAATACAAATACGATAGATTTTGTAAATTAACCTTCAATGTTTTCGTAAAAAGGGATAGTGGTTGCAAAATCGGATTTAATAAATCCGATTGCGATGGGTATATGAAAACAGTTACACAAACAAATGTGTACTTAATGAAAACGCAAATTTTGCAATAGGGTAAGTGAAAACCACAAATATCAGAAAGCATTTGCATCTTCTGTAAGAAACAGACATGATAATAATGTCTAAATCTTAAATTTAAAATAAAAGACTAAGTTGAAGTTTAATCTCTAAGAAAATACACAAGGTCGAAAGGCTGTTGAATGTAAGAAGACCAAAATAAACAAATATTGAAAAATTACAAAAACAAAAAAACCGCACATTGTGCATGTGTATACTACTTTAAGTTTCACGATTTACTTTACTTGAATTTCCATTTGCCACCAAAACCAAATACACTTTTTTGTATCTCCTAGCCGAAATGATTTGAAAATACTGATATCCCATTTGCGAAAAGAGATCATTAATATCAATTTTTCGAAATCTAGATTTCAAGCGATATTTACACCTATTCGCATACACCTTCCACACACATCGCTATATTTCACATTTCTCTGAAAATTTGTTTTTGTAAATTCTTTACATGTCGTCGGTCTCATAAGAAAACCTCGTAACTCCAAAATGACTTTTGAATGCCATTCTTTAGAAAATATGTCAGCGGAGCAACCCAGAAAATTTGGGGTCATTCCGAAAACTCTAAATAGACTTAAATTCAAATTTTGCACAGCGCATTTCTTCCCAACTACTCTGTTGTTTGTTTACTTTTTCGTCTCTCCTGTAAAATTTTGATTTTGGGAGTTACGAGGTTTTCTCATGAGACCGACTTGTTTATTTATATAGAAAAATTGCTCACACACAATTACGAATAAAAATCGAATGTGATTTGATTTCGCCCTCACTCGAACAACTAAAAGACTCTTATTATCCTACTCTTTCTGTATGCTGAAGAGACTTTGACGAAGGTTGATAAAAACTCTTTGGATTATTTGAGAGAAAATTCATTCGGGCGATTTTTGGTTCCGTCTACATTGATGATGAATGAAGAATAAAAGACACTAACCTCACCAAACGAGTTATGATGCAGCAAATGAGTTGGCTAGGTCATGTGCAGCTCATGTACAACAATGATCCGGCCCGAAAAGTTTTCGGCTTCAATTCAGAGAGACGGCGACCAGGTTTTAGTTAGCGCACGCAACTCGAAGGGAACCTCAATCAACTTGGTGTGCGCAACTAAAAAATTGGCTAGGTTATGTGCAGCGCATGTACAACAATGATCCGGCCCGGAAAGTTTTCGGCTCCAATTCAGAGAGACGGCGACCAAGTTTTAGTTAGCGCACGCAACTCGAAGGGAACCTCAATCAACTTGATGTGCGCAACTGAGAAAGGATGGCTAAGGATAGAGCGGGCGCGGGCTAGAGAAACTTTTTGGTTGAGTCGTATTTAACATTGTATGGCAGTTACCAGAAAATGACAATTACAAATTATAGATTGTTTAGAGCCAATTGAAATGAGACTTAACCCTCGGCACACATTTGCGAACTTGCAGTTCAAAAATTTTAAATCTCCCGCACTCGTAGAGCATGCATGCAGCCATGTATTGTGTAAGGTAATTATGTCAATGTATTAGAGTAAGCATACAGCAGTACATTAGATTCCTTCGCTGCACACTTGCTGTACACTGAGCTCCGAGATGTAGGCATAAGCCAAATTCGTACCCGTATGCCTAAGGTGTGCATTAAAAAAGTCGAGGAATTTTTTTTTTAATTTACAAATTATAATATATATGCGGTTTTATAATCGAAAACGTAAGTACAGTTGTCACAAATGGTCAAATATAATAAACTTAGGCCCAGTTGTACAAACATTTAATCCGTGGTTCAGCAACTTTTATCTTATGAAATCGGTGGAAAGGTTCCAGTTTAGCACTGGTGCAAGGTTCACATATGTAAAAATCGCCACATCCATGCTTGAACCAAAGTTGACCCGCAGCTAATCCGCCGAAATCGGTGGGTTAAATTTCTGAACCAAGGCTGATCCACGTTTGTACAACTGGCACTTTAAAAAAAATACATCGTGTACGAGTTTGTAGAATGAGCTGCTCCAATATGAAAAAGTCAAACTCTTTTTTTGTCAATTTTTTTTAGTAATAAAAATGGAGCACCGGTATGATTTGTGTAGTACATATGCCACTGCATATTGTGCAATGTTATGGGAATTCGTGCAACGGAAAGTGTTAGTTTAGGCTTCTAGGCAACATACGGAGAATTGGGATCGACGCAGTGAATAGATGGACCGATAACAAGTAAAATAAACATTAAAGTGAAAATGTCCAAAACTGCAGATTTGATGTTTTGGCGTTGTGCCGATGATATACAGGGTGTCCCAAAAGTAATGGATCAAACGAAATATTCTGATAGGCCAACTTTAAAGCTCTCAGAATTTGGTAACTTGTTCATCCCAAATCCTTACGGTTTTCAATTTAATGCAGTTTTTGTGAAATTTCGTATTTTTCTTCCTCCGCTCATAAATTGATTTTTGTTTTTTACAATTCTTTCACTATAAAATTGCCTAATAATAAGAAATAATTAATTAATCAAAATATTTTTTATTTCATACGCCATTTTTCTGCAATTTCTTACTTTTATTTTAGAGCAACATCCCGAAAAAAAATTGTATTGTGTGATAAAGGTTTATTATTGTAAAAACTTGCCGTGTTATTGCAGTTTTCAAAAGTGTGTAAAAGTTTCCAAAGTTGAATTTAGAATTCTAGATATTACAAATTAATTGCAACAAAACAGGGCTTTTCAGAGAAAAATAACAAAGAAAAATAAACACATTTTCTCGACCGTTGTTTTTTTATTTCTTTTTGACTAAAAGGCTCGATTTTTGTTTGTTATTTTGCTTTGAAAATCCCTGTTTTTTGCATTCAAATTGTAATATCTTTCGTTCTAATTTCAATCGAAAAAAATAAGAAATTTTATTTTTAATGTAGCACTCGTGTTCCAATTGTTGCTAACAATATGTCCGGAACCTGATTCAAGGAAATCAAAAAATATCTCCACCTTGCTGACAACAATAATTTGGTTGTCACTAACAAATGGCAAAAATAAGGCGTTAAGAAAGTAATGCGACATAACACTTTATGTAGATAAAGAGTTTTTTTTTATGTTTCATAAAAAAAAAATAATCATGCATTGTGCCATTATACCTGCTTGTTAATTAGAAGAAAATGATAGAGACATAAAGCGTCAATACGTTAACGTACGTATGCCGTAGTTCGACCTCAGGTTCCAAAACTCTAATTATTATAAATGAATAAATGGGGGTGCTGCTCCCAGCAAAATTAAAAATTAAAGTTATGTTTAAGCTTTTTACTAAACAAAATTAGGGAAAATTTAAATTTTTATATTTTTAGGGAATTTCATAAATAGTGTACAAAAATAAAATCTGTTTTTGTAACTAGTTGAACACTATTTAAATGATCTTTTTCACAAAAGCAAGTATGCTATTTGATTTATTGCATAAAAGGGAATTTTTAGAACAAACATTTTGAAATTATTTGTTGAGTTTGACCAATTTTTTAGTGTAAATACTCCACTGTTATTAGGCTTTTTTGGTCTATGTAAAGGAAATGCGAATAGTCAGTTCTATTCCATTATTTTTTCACAACGTTTCGTAAGTGTTTCTTACTTCTTTATGGGTGTTTATTCAATCTATTAGTACAATGTTGTTTTAGTTTAATTAATTATAAAATCAAATATTTTTTTCTCATTCTTACTTAATTATTAAAAACATGTTTTAAATAATTAAGTAAAAAATAAGAGGATAGAACTTGTTTTATTCGCATTCCCTTTACATAGACCAAAAAAGCGTAATAACAGTGGAAAATTTTGAAAATCGTTGGAGCCGTTTTTTAAAAAAATAATTTTTTGTTTCTGTATGAAAATGTTTGGTTGAAATCTGTTTCGTCGTTTAAGCCTGGTACGCTGCTCGCGCTAAATTTTAGCTCCCATACAAATTATCGAAAATTTTCATCTGAGCTAAAATGGATCCCATACAAATTATCGATAACTTGTATGGGAATTTTATCTCGGCTAAAATTTAGCGCGAGCAGCGTACCAGGCTTTACGAGAAATTCATAAATAAAAAAAAAAAAAACGTTGTATGGCAGGTATCGTTAATAACGGTACAAAAAATATTTTTTCATTTCCAAAGGAAGCTTTTATGTGTTACGCTACACAGTTAGTTTTGGTCCTAAAAAATTCTATTTGTGCTCTAGGGAATCACCCAAAACTGTTAACTACCAAGTTTGAAAAAAATCGCTTAATTAGTTTAGGCTGTAGCTCGAGGTACACACAGACAGACAGAATTGCCGGATTGCATTCGGCTCTTAATGTGATAACCCAATAAGTTTGATTGGGGTATACTCTTATTTTTAGTTGTTAAATTTGTCCAGTAGTATCTTAAAAATCTAAAATTATCATTTTTTGGTAATTGTTAAGTTAATCCAAACTGCGGTCTTCAATAAAAATTAAAAAAAATTTTAAACAATAGGCAACTCTACTTGAGAAAACAAAAACAACATATATTTTACTACTTACTTGCACATGTGCCACTCTCCGTTGTTGAATCTTCAAAACTTTTAGTTAATGGTTTTGTAGATGTTGCTTCTTCCTCTTTATCTGTGTGACTTAATTCAGCGGCATCCGAAATTTTGCTTACATTTTCCGATGATATTTCAAATTGCTTTTGAATAGGCGTACTATTAAATACGTTAGACGATGAAACCGGTGTGTTTGTTAAACTGCTAGAAACAATATTCTCTTTTGGCTTTGATTTTAATTCAAGCAAAATTTTGTTTTCTTGTGGTTTTGTTGTTGTTGTTGATGTTGTGGATGTATCAAGGCCTGAATCGACTTTTTTATCATCATCATCACCATCAATTGTGTGATTGACGACTTTCACCAATTCAATATCTGGTTTTTCTATTTCATCCTTTATTGGTTCTTTTGTGCTTTCAGTTTTGCTGTGACTATTAATAGAATTTGCCGCATCCGAAGAACTATTTTCTACATATGTTTTCTTAATGTCTTCTTTTTGTTCGCTAGTTTTGGCGGTCAATGTTTCCTTCATATCAACATCATTAACCTCCGACTCTTCTTGTTTCGGTTTAGCTTCATTGTCTAATGAGTTTTCTTCAGAAACCATTTCTACATTTTCATCGGCTGATACAGATTCCTTGGCCTCTTCAACATCCATTACTTCACTGTTAACCTCAACATCGGTGGCTGCATTCGAGTCGTCAACTTCCATTTTATCCTTTTCGACTGTTTCCATTTTTTCAACATCATTCTCTTTCTCCGTTGAAACTACAGAACCGGTGGACTCTACCTTTGGTTCAGTAACAATGGCTTTTTGCTCATCTGGCTTACACAATGCTTCGCTGTGTGTCGAGTTATTCTCAATCTTTTTCGGCGTTGTTGAACTGGAAACCAAGGCATCTTTATTTGCATTCACTTCATTGGCTGATGGTTTTTCGGAGCTAGCTTCAGACTTTTCTGTTGTTTTGGTCGGCGTTATATCTTTATTATCCACACTGGATGTAGCTGATGGTTCATTACTTCTCGCCACTGGTTCTTCTTCCACATCAAGAACTTTATCTCCAACAACAACATCATCAACTGCAGAAGCTTCACAATCAATTATATGTTTGGCCTTCAATTCTTCGGCAACATTGTTGGCTTTCTCAACTTCTTTTACTTCGCCGTCGCTCTTTTCCATTTCTTCAATCTTTTTTAAGAATTCATTTTCTGATGCTTTACTTATGTCTTCGGAGCTTTCAACTTTGTCATGGCAAACTTCGTCAATTTGCTCCAGCAAATCATCCTTTTCGTCAGACAATAATAATTGTTCTTCATTCATTGTTGAGCTGCAATCAGCTTCGGATTTTTTAAGTTCGGCGGTAGCAGTAGCTGGGTTGGCCGTGGCCGCAATTTTTTCAACAGCGGCGTTGTTTAATTTTTCGTCTACGACGACGGAATCTGAAATGTATACACACAAGCAAATTGGCGCTCAATAAATAATTCAATAAAAAATAAATTTCTTTGCAAAATTTTCCAACATTTACAAATAACTAATGTATTTTTAAGTTATTTCAATTATTTTTATATTATTATAGTAATGAATAGACGAACAACAAATGAAAGAATTTTTCATGTAAAAAAAAAAAAAAAACGAAATGAAAGAAAAAATACCTTTTTTCAAGAACGACGCGTCCTGTACGCTTGCCGCAGTTTTTCCTTCAACTTCCATATTTCGTTTCTTATTATAAATAACGAAAATAAAAAAGAAATTTTATAATTTCTAGTGTTTCGACAATATACTTATGATTTTTTTTAATCAATTTAACAAATTAGAAGCCGTTATTTGTTCAAAATAATGAGAAAAGAAAAGCCGAGTTAACAATTACACCATTCGCCATTTGTATTTATGAAATCAGAGATACCAACCTTTCGAAACGGTAGAGTGAAAATCAAAAGTCAGAAAAATAAAAAAAGACGCGCTCTAAGGTTGCGACCACATGTGATATTTCACAGAAGGGGCATTACCGATTTGAAACTGAATAGAATTGAAACAAATAGCAGTGAAAGCACGTGAACAGTTGGCAAAAAGGCTAATTTCTTGCAAAAGTACAAAAGTGAAAATATTTTTTTCTCGCTACAAGCACAGTTTGTTTGCAAAAACGAGTACACAAATTGTTTTTTAAACCCTAGTGCGCTGCTGATGCGAAACAAACTTTTCCATACAAAATTTCGTTAACGAAATCTTGAACGAAATTTAATTTGTTTTTTTTGTTTGCTTTTAAATTTATTTTTTTATGTTTTTTCGTGAATATTTTGATTTGTACTTTTACGAGTATTATTTTTACTTTTCTGTAATACCCGATGGTATTTTTTGTCCGCTGTTGGCTTTGTAGACTCCAAGATTTTTCGTTTCGCACCAGCAGCGTACTAGGCTTAAGGCTAAACAAAATACAACACTTTTTGAAAAAGTACAAAAGTGAAAATATTTTGTTTTCTGGCTAGCGTTTTAATTTTTGTGAGTATACAAATTGTTTTTTAAACCAAAAAATATGCTTTTTGCATTATTTGTTTTAGTTTTTCAGCCCGAAAAACTATACAAAAATGCGTTTGAAATTTTTCACTTTTGTACTTTTCCACTTTTTGGGCCAATGTAGTTAAGGCTTTAAGCCTAGTACGCTGCTGAAGCGAAAAGAAATTTTGCATACAAAATTTCGTTAACGAAAACCTGAAAAATTTCGTTTTGCCTTTTTGTTTTTCAGTACGCAGCTCCAGCGAAAAATTTTAGAGTTTTCACTCATTTGTCACTTGCATCCATGATGGATGCAAAAATTTTTTTTTTACAAAAAACCAAAAATCATTTGTATAGCTATTCTTAGCTACATTTCGTCGGCCCAAAATTACAATGTTCTAAGCGCCATTTTTACAAAAAATGAGTTATACCCATATGGGTATCATTGTATATATATTTCTATAGTACTATCATGAAGTCGAATTTAGTATTAGTTCATGTCGCCACTTTTTTGAGGTGGCGCTCAGTGTGTTTTTTTCATACAAATTCTGCTTTTTCAAGTCACCACTAGAGTTCCTAAGATCGTTTCACTTCATGATAGTACTATGGAAATATATATACAATGATGGGTATCGTCCCAAGTGCAGTTGGGCCAAGTAAGAAGTGATCAGGGGTTACCCAACTAACATTTCATCTTCGGTTAAGGTATTACAAAAGCTACATTTAAGCTTCTTTTAAACTTTAGTAAGATTGTTGGCCATGGAAAAAGGAGAACTTTATACAAGTTTGACCTTCTATAAGGAATTTAAACGAAGCTTGAAAAAATTATTCTTTTTTAACTGGTTTTAAATCATGGATTTTATCTTTTGATCTGATATTAGCTGTGTTTTATTTTCCTCGTGAACCAGATCAGTGCCTACGTTCTGTAACTCTCGAATCGAGAAATTTCTCGCACGAAACACGCAAATCGGAACAAAAATAATGTGAATCGACACAAAAATCATTTTCTCACATTCGTTTGTTTCTATAAACAAATTTTTCTCGCCTTGAAACATTTCTGAATCAAAATGCTTGACAGACTGGAAAAATGTGAATAAAACCACAGTACACATAATAAGGTAATATATTCCGAACGTTGTCAAAATTTGTTTGTTAAAAATGGGCACCAATCTGTCAGGTCGGCCTTTAATTTTTATATTTCAATCGCAGTAAACAGGAAATTTGTTTTTGTTTTAATTTATAAAATGTCATTTAAAAATATTATAAATTGAAAAATAACAAATTTTCTTCGTGTTTCATCGCTGAAAATGATAAATAATTTTTTAAAAATTAGTGGTGTGCGTGGTTTATCGGTTTTTGTGCGTTTTTCGTCGGTATTTTAAACAATTAAGAATTCGGTAGCTGACATTGGTCGCCAAAGTGTCATGTTTTGAAAATCTGGCGACCAATGTCAGTTCGGAATATATTACCTTTTTATGTGTACTGTGAATAAAACTGTGTCAGTAAGAAAATTATCGAGATAATTTCTCGATTTAACTGCCAAAATTACTCACAAGCAAAAAGGATGGGAGAAAGTAAGATATTTGAAAAAAAATTGATAATCTTGCATTAAATGTGAGATGTGTTAAAAGTAAAAGTGTTCACGGTAATTTATTTTTGTATCACTTAAATTTTTAAAATAAAAAAAAAAAGAATATTAAAGAAAAAAAAAGAAAAAATTACATGCCCTAACTGTGACTTGAACTTGGTACCCTCCACTCGCTGACCGACTGCTCTACCTACGGACTACCGAGCCTTGAGATATTTATTGTAAAACTATGTCTATATGACCTTTGATGGCCAAAGGTACAAATATTTTCCCTATTTTTGACAGTTTCCAATAACTCCAATGGAATACAAAATTTATAGGGTTGCTTCTCACATCGAGATACAGACACAGGTTTATTTTCCAAATAGAGAAACGTATGGAATTTTTGTTTTAAAATTTTTCGATGCGAGCAGTTCTCGACTAAGTTACAGAACGTAGGCACAGATCATTGATTTATTTGCGAAACAATAGGTGTGTTTTTTTGTTTATCTATATAGATTTTGTGCAAAAAAACGACATCGGGAGTTTTGAAATCCATGCAAACATTTGGCACCCTGTACATACACTTTGGCAGCTGTCTGTCAAAAATGTTGTTTTTGTGTTTTTTTTATTTTAACTCCGAAGTGGGAAGACCATTACATCCATGTTGGATGCAAAAAAAAATTTTCACAAAAAAACAAAAACCATTTGTATGGCAATGGCATCCATGTTGGATTCAAAAAAAGTCATTGGTATATTCTTAGCTACATTTTAAGACCATAACCATTAAAATTAGTTGCGTCGTTCTTGTGTTATAAGCGTTTGAAGGTAGCCATAGCCATATTGAATTTTTTTTCGATTTTGTAAAAATCAAACGTGGAAACTTTTTTATTTTTATTTCTAACTTTTCGAAAAAACTTTGGACATTTTATGTATATATTTGTTCAACAATCTTATCAGGATTTTTTCAAACCTCATTTTCTCCGCTTTTTTTTTTTTTGTTAATATTTTCAGATATTTCTGTATGAACACATGTGCCAAGGAGCTTATGTGTTGCAACACTTAAAGGCTTGGCCACACCGGAGGGTACGCGGTAGCGGTACGGGTAGCGGCAACGATATTTGTATTAAAAAAATTCCACACCCGAACGTTGATGTGTCAGTTTGGAATTTTTTCCATACAAATACCCGTACCGTTACCTGTACCTCTACCGCGTACCCTCTGGTGTGGCCAAGCCTTAAAGGCTTGGCCACACCGGAGGGTACGCGGTAGCGGTACGGGTAGCGGCAACGATATTTGTATTAAAAAAATTCCACACCCGAACGTTGATGTGTCAGTTTGGAATTTTTTCCATACAAATACCCGTACCGTTACCTGTACCTCTACCGCGTACCCTCCGGTGTGGCCAAGCCTTAAGGCTTGGCCACACCGGAGGGTATGCGGTAGCGGTACGAGTAGAGGTAACGGTACTTGTATGAAAAAAATTCCAAACTGACATATCAACGTTCAGATGTGGAATTTTTTTCATACAAATATCGTTACCGCTACCCGTACCTCTACCGCATACCCTCCGGTGTGGCCAAGCCTTTAAGCTCCTTGGCACTACTGTTTTTATCGAGAGAAAGTAAAATCTGGATAATTATCTGGATTTTTCAAAAATCTATACAGATAAAGTTTTTGTTGTTTTTAACACGTAAATTGTTTCGAATTAAAAAATCTCGATGTCGTTTTTTTGCACAAAATCTATATAGATAAACAAAAAACACACCTGATAACAAAACAAAATCCTGCTTTAGTTGTAATAGCCTGTTTTCACTAGAGCAAATGAGATGATTTCGATCAAATTTGCCAAATGAGGTTCGAAATGAGATAATTTCCCATACAAATTTCAAATTTGAAATGAGATAATTATCATCTCATTTCAACGAAATTAGCTAGGAAATTAAGTCAAATCGCCTGAACGCACATAAAACTTCATTGTGAATAGGCCACAATTGTGGCATTTTACGAAACGTCAATCTAAAAAAAAAATCATAGCGGTAAAATTAAATTTAAATTTGTGTATTTCGCGTCGGTAAATAATAAATAAATAAAAAAATATTATAAAGCATAATACTTTGATTTCCATCATTAGTTTCTACCTCTATTTCATTCTATGAAGCAATTAAATGTTAGAGGTAAGTTTTTGAATAATAGAAATTTGATGATTGAATAGAATTGACTTTGTTTTTTTTTTTTTAATAGATCTTTGTTAAAAAGCTAAATTACCTCATTTGGGCTGTAGTGAAAACAGGCTATAAAGCTAATAAAAACAATGATCTGATCTGGATTACGAGGAAAATAAAACACAGCCATTATAACAGCTGCGTTCCTTTGGAAATATTTATCTACTGCTTAGTACTTAAAGCCCCAGTACACATAATAAGGTAATATATTCCGAACGTTGTCAAAATTTGTTTGTCAAAAATGGGCACCAATCTGTCAGGTCGGCCTTTAATTTTTATATTTCAATCGCAGTAAACAGGAAATTTGTTTTTGTTTTAATTTATAAAATGTCATTTAAAAATATTATAAATTGAAAAATATCAAATTTTCTTCGTGTTTCATCGCGGAAAATGGTAAATAATTGTTTAAAAATTAGTGGTGTGCGTGGTTTATCGGTTTTTGTGCGTTTTTCGTCGGTATTTTAAACAATTAAGAATTCGGTAGCTGACATTGGTCGCCAAAGTTTCATGTTTTGACAATCTGGCGACCAATGTCAGTTCGGAATATATTACCTTTTTATGTGTACTGTGACTTAAAGCTGCTTTGAACCACAGTACACATAATAAGGTAGTATAATCCGAACGTTGTCAAAATTTGTTTGTCAAAAATTGGCACCAATCTGTCAGGGCGGCCTTTAATTTTTATATTTCAATCGCAGTAAACAGGAAATTTGTATTTGTTATAATTTATAAAATAGGTGTGTTTTTTATTACCACCGGTCTTAACTGGACAAAAAAAACGCCTCGGGGCTTAACCTGAAATCTTGGCAGCACTGTATATTGAATGTTCCGAAAACAGCAGACACAACAAAAATTTAGAGTTGTCATATTTTTCGCTTTCGTCATTTTCTTGTATTTTTCATTTATGTTTTACGAAGAGATACAAAAATGTATGCTAGCAAAACTATTTTAATACATTTTGTCCTTCCAAACATGAGTTTTCACGTTTTTAAACAAATTCTAAACAATTTATGAAAAAATTAGTTTGGTAGCACAGATTTAAAACTCTTCAAAAAGTTAAGCCCAGAGAAATCTCCGGGCTTAACAACTAAGCCCAAGGGGCTAAGGTGTTGTTGTATTTAACATGTAAATTGCTTAGCCCAGACTGCGTTTTTTTTGTCTAGTTAAGACCGGTTGTAATAAAAAACACACCTAATGTCATTTAAAATAATTATAAATTAAAAAATAACAAATTTTCTTGGTGTTTCTTCGCGGAAAATTGTCAATAATTGTTAAAAAATTAGTGTTGTGCGTGGTTTTTCGGTTTTTGTGCGTTTTTCGTCGGTAATTTAAAACAATTAAGAATTCGGTAGCTGACATTGGTCGCCAAATTGTCATGTTTTTACAATTTGGCGACCAATGTCAGTTCGGAAGATATTACCTTTATATGTGTACTGTGGCTTTGAACTACTTTTTCAGTATATCAAAAGTAGTTCAAAGTAGTTTTATGTACTAAGCAGTAGATAAATATTTCCAAAGGAACGCAGCTAACATCCCATTAGTTTTTAGTATATCTATTAATAATAATTTTAAAAGTACATATATAATTTTTTTACCACACCCAGGAATCGAACTTCGTATCTGCTTGGTGGTAGAGTCCACCACTCTTACCCACTCGGCCATCCTAGTATATTCATTAATGAAATCAAAAACTTAATCAGTTCAAATAGCAAAAAAATGTCCAAGCTAAATTATTCAATGTGAAAACCAAAAATTGTCCGAGCTAGATTATTTAATATTAAAACCGAAAATCAAATACAAATCTTGGTATTTTCTGTAAAGCTTCTATAAATTCATTAAACAGGCTTATCCGAAAAACAAGCTTTCTTCGTTTAAGTCTCTTTAACAGTATTTAAACAACTTATTAGAAGTTGTTAAACAAGTCCGAAGTTCTATAAGCAAATAAATTCTGAAGCAAGCTCAATACAAGCTGTATAAAAAGTAGAACCTGCGAGATTTCAATTTACAGAAGCTGTTGTGCTAGTTGGGTAATGGATCGTCTTCCTCGTTGTTAATGGGAATGTCTGTCAGTGGACGTGAATTTATAATATTCTCTCCGCTTGTATCAATACGCTTCTAAGAGTCTCCACTCTTGGAGCCTCCTCTGGAAGCACCTTCATCATAAGCCACTTAATTATGCGGATGAGGCAATAAGAAGGGTTGCGTGCTTGAGTGGCTGCATCTGCGCTGTTTTTGTTGTTAGGAACCCAACGCCATTGGGATGGTTCAGTTGACGAAAGTATATGGGCGATACGCTGTGAAACGAATGACTTGAATTTTCGTGTTGTTGAATTGATCCAATGTAGCGAGGTTTTGGAATCGGTCCAGTAGGTCGTTTTGCAAATATTTACGTTATGATTCCGAATAATAATTTTAGCGAGGCGTATGCCGAGTATTGCAGCTTGGAGCTCCAGTCGAGGAATGGAAATAGTTTTCTGTGGTGCTCCACGAGTTTTCCCAAATATGAAAACGATATCTGTTCCATGGTTATGGATTATTCTAAAGTATCCGGCTGCGGCAAAGGCTTCTTGGCTTGCGTCTATGAAAATGTATAACTCTACTGAATTTGCATTGAGCAAATACGGCGAGTAACAACGCTGAATTTGGAAAATGTTGCCTTTTTGGAACTCTTCCCACCAGGCTTGCCACCTTTTGTTCAGATCGGCAGTAAGTGGCTCTTTCCAGGTAATGCCGCTCTTCCAAGTGTCTCGAACCAATATTTTTAGATATAGTAGAAACTCGGCTAGCAATCTATAGGGATCATGGACGGCCATACTATCCCTATGAGCTCTCTTTTTAACGGCGGTTTGGACACTTTTCAAGACATCGGTCGGAATTCGGTGAAATTTTGTTTTGAATTCGAAGGTATCACTAGATGTGTTCCAATGCATTCCAAGCACTTTTTCTGTGGTTGCCTGGTGTTCCATGTTTATGGTTTTGGAACATTCTGAAGACTTGGCGTTCATGGTGTGTTGCAATTTAGCTGAACTAGACGAAAAGTTTCTCAAATCGAAACCACCTTTACTGTTGACTCTCACTACGTCTTTGCAAATACGTGTTGCTTCTTGTTCACTTCGGAAACTTTCCACATAGTCGTCGACGGTGCAGGGAAATAATTCCACTGGAATTTGCTCCACATGGGAATTTATTTCACTTCAAGTGGGAATCTATTACACTTTTTAAAGTGGAATAAATTCTCACCGTGGAAGGGAATTTACTACACAAATTTTTTTGTGGAATTATTACCCATCAAAACTGTGATTGATTGATTTCTGAATATTTTAAGAACCATTTGAATTCATGTTAAGCAATACTTTATGTATACGGAAATAGAAGGTTTAGTTTTACCAAAATATTTCATTTTTATAAAACGACGATGTATTCTTTTTCAAAACAAACGATTATAGAGTTTTTCCTTCAACTGAAGTTGCTTGCACGGGATTCTTAATTATGTAATGTTGCCTTTTAGTGGAGGGGAGAGGAGCGTGGAAGAGGAAGAGTCGATAAGGCAGCAAAACTACCATACCGTGACAGGAACATCTGGAAAAGGAAAGAGGAACACCAGGAAAAGGGGAAGAGTGTCTACTCCCGAGAACTTGGCCTGCTTGCTATGCGCAGCGTCAGCTCGTCGGATGTGGGGGGATCTTGTTCCCGGAAGTAAACGTCACCAGCAGCCAAAAACATAAATCAGGCCGGTTTACTAACAACTAAACTCAAAATTTGACGCTGACGGACGTTCACCACCCCAAGGGCACTGGCGGTGTTATTGCAGTGTGGCCTTTTACCCACCCAACCATGAGAATCCTCTGCCATTTTGGATTCTCCCAACAGGATTATATCTACCCTTTGGGATGAGCCGTGCTCAACAATCCCCATACCAGACAACCGCAGCAAAAGTGAAGGTAAGTAGAAGTACCCTTCGTATATAACCTATTCAAACAATAATATTTTGTTTTCTTTTAACAGATCGTACCTAAAGAAGGAAGTTAATAAGCTTTAGCTGGATAAAAGCCATTGAAATTGTGTTTGAAAGCAATTTAGTTCCCTGTTTGACAAATATTTTCTGCATTTATTAATAATGGTGAGCGTTTTGCTAAGTATTTCTATTTACATATTGTAGTATTAAGTGTTAGTTATTAAAAACACAAATAATTCAAACATGCAAAACAACCATTAAATAAATAAATTTCAATAAATAAATAAATAAATGTGGTAAAAAAAACTTAAACCTAGTATCACAGTTATTTAAAAAGTCAAGAAAAATTTAAAAAAAGTAAAAATAATTGGTAAATATCACAGATTAAGAAAAATATAATTAACTAAACTACAATTGAACTAAAATTAAGTAAATATCACAGATTATAAAAAAATTAACTAAATTATCAGTCTTTAAAACTTATCAAATTTATAAAATCACAGATGCTTAAAGGCTTGGCCACACCGGAGGGTACGCGGTAGCGGTACGGGTAGCGGTAACGATATTTGTATGAAAAAAATTCAACATCTGAACGTTGATATGTCAGTTTGGAATTTTTTTCATACAAGTACCCTCACCGCTACCCGTACCGCTACCGCATACCCTCCAGTGTGGCCAAGCCTTAATAGTTTTTATCACAGTTTAGTACCTAAGTGCCTGGCTACACGGTGATTTTTCAATCGCCTAAGCAGTGAGTTTGTAGGCAAGAGGGATGAGGAGTGAAGGGGCAAGATGCTCACGAAGGGAACTGAATTTTCTGAGGGAAGTACAGTTCCATTGCTAAATTTTTCCTTTTTTTGACGTTTGTTCCTAGAAAATGTAAAAGTGGAACGTGATTGGGCACAACAGTGTGTAGCCACCGCATGTGATTTTTCAATCGATTGAAAAATCACTGTGTAGCCAGGCACTAAGTATATATGAATTTAAATCAAAACATATAACAAAATAGCAAAATAAATAACATTAATGGCGTTTTCGATTGGCTCTCCGGAAACGTCCGGAATCATTCAGAAGCCTTCTGAAAGTGTTTTATTCGCACAAAAATGACAGACAGAACGCTTCTCAGAAGAGAAATTCTCTTCTCGATTTAAAAAGTACTAATACATGAACACTAAAATGTCAACAAAAAAATGTTCAATCATTCTTTTTTTGTTGTCATTCAAAAATTTAAATTAAATTAAAATTAAAATTAACATAAAAATAAAATGGGTACCTTAATGCAGTGGAATGATTTTTTTTTACATTTTCTTCTTCCGTCGTCTTCAGATTTTTAATTTTTATAATTTTTTCGTTTGAAAAAAAAAAAAAATAATATCAATATTTGACAATTTTTGACATTTCACAAACACAAAATAAAAAACAGAATTGAGTGGAATCGACTTGGCCTGTTCCATTCGATTTCAGAATGAGTGAATTCTTGAGTGAAACCAATCGAAAACGACATAAGTAACATAGTGCCGGGCTACACGGTGATTTTTCAATCGCCTAACTAATCAGTTTGTAGGCAAGAGGGGTGAGGATTTTCCTCTTTTTGACGTTTGTTCCTAGAAAATGTGAATTGGAACGTGATTGGGCACAACACTGTGTAGCCAGTGCCTACGTTCTGTAACTTAGTCGAGAACTTCTCGCATCGAAAAATTTTAAAACAAAAATTCCATACGTTTCTCTATTTGGAAAAATAACCTGTGTCTGTATCTCGATGTGAGAAGCAACCCTGTAAATTTCTTATTCCATTGGAATTATTGGAAATTGTCAAAAAAAGGGAAAATATTTGTACCTTTGGCCATCAAAGGTCATATAGACATAGTTTTACAATAAATATCTCAAGGCTCGGTAGTCCGAATGTAGAGCAGTCGGTCAGCGAGTGGAGGGTACCAAGTTTAAGTCACAGTTAGGGCATGTAATTTTTTCTTTTTTTTTCTTTAATATTCTTTTTTTTATTTTAAAAATTTAAGTGATACAAAAATAAATTACCGTGAACACTTTAACTTTTAACACATCTCACATTTAATGCAAGATTATCAAATTTTTTTCAAATATCTTACTTTCTCGCATCCTTTTTTGCTTGTGAGTAATTTTGGCAGTTCAATCGAGAAATTATCTCGATTATTTTCTTACAGACACAGTTTTATTCACATTTTTCCAGTCTGTCAAGCATTTTGATTCAGAAATGTTTCAAGGCGAGAAAAATTTGTTTATAGAAACAAACGAATGTGAGAAAATGATTTTTGTGTCGATTCCCATTATTTTTGTTCCGATTTGCGTGTTTCGTGCGAGAAATTTCTCGATGCGAGAGTTACAGAACGTAGGCACAGGCCTATACGTAGAACTAATTTTAAGCATGCAATAAATAAAATTTCTAATTTCAATCGATTGAAAAATCACATGCAGTGGCTACACACTGTGCCCAGTCACGTTCCACTTTTACATTTCTAGGAACAAACGTCAAAAAGAGGAAAAATTTAGCAATGGAACTGTACTGCCCTCAGAAAATTCAGTTCCCTTCGTGAGCATCTTCCCCCTTCACTTCTCATCCCTCTTGCCTACAAACTCACTGCATAGGCGATTGAAAAATCACCGTGTAGCCAGGCACATATGAAGTTCCTTCGATACACCTCTTGTCCCGGCACATATCGTGTATTTTTCGTTCGGACATTATATATTTTCGCCGATTTCTCATTTGCTTTTGAAATATTTTCACGAACTTGATTTCGGATGCATTGCAATCGGCTTTGGCGAGGAAGAATTAACAACTCGTTGTCGTCCATCGCGTTCAACTTTTTCGCAAATTCATAACTACTACCGTGCATCATCATATTATTACCAAATAAAGCATAATGTGGGGATACACCAGTAGCACTATGAACTGCACTCCTTAACGCACACGCAATATCGCCAAGAGGTGCGTATCCCATTCTCTTTGATCATTTCCCGACAAACAATTTTGGTTCTATAAAGCTTTACAGATGCAATTGTCGCTTCTGTAAAGCACTATAGAAGCAAAATTGTTAGGAGGATTTTAAGGTATGATCGGATAGCAGCTAAAAACGAGCTGTTAACCCTTTCCGACGCACTCGATTGCGGTGAATAAAAAGCTGTTTTAAAATGTCTTATTCCATATTTGGTAATAAGATTTTGGAACTCTTTTCCGACAAATTGTTTTCCATTATCAGAATGGATTATGTTGGGAACTCCAAACATATTAAAAACTTCGTCTTTCAAAAATTGTATTACTTTCGAAGACGTTGCATTTCTTAAAGCTTTTAATAACACAAATTTGGACAAATGATCTAAAACAATGAAAACATACACATTTCCTAATTTTGACCTAGGATAAGGCCCTAAAAAGTCAATGTATATTTTTTCGAAAGGACGATTACTACAATAGGACGTTACAATTGGGGGACGAGTTACTTGATTTGACGCTTTACATTGCTTACACACGCTACAATTAGAAACATATACGCGAACATGCACAGTCATATTAGGCCAGTAAAAATATTGTCGGATCCGGTCTAAAGTTTTGGCTATTCCACCATGAGCAGCCTTAAGGGGATCATGGGCCCTACTTATGATTTCTTCAGTCAGACCTGACGGAACCCAAAGAAGCCAAGAATGCTCCAGCATCTCTTCTTCACCTAACTTTTTGAAAGCTTTCTTATAAACATACCTATCTTTAATTTTTAAGTCGGGAAGTTCATCTGGGCGATTATATATCTCTTCTATGAGATCTAAATATTCTTCGGACTGGAATTCTACAGAATCCAAGTCGATCAACGGGGCAACATCATCAAGAGCCAGAGAATCTACATGTACCCGAGAAAGAGTATCCGGTACTACGTGTTGGCTACCTTTACGCTGCTGTACGTCGAAGACATAGGCTTGTAACGACAAACTCCACCTGGCAAGTTTTCCACTTAAGTCTTTGGTACTCATCAGCCATTGAAGACTGGAGTGATCAGTAATGACGGTGAAGTCCATGCCTTCGACATACGGCCTGAATTTTTTCACAGCCATCAGTGCTGACATGCACTCCTTCTCGGTCACACTGTAATTTCTCTGACTTTTGTTAAATTTTTGGGAAAAATACACGATTGGGTATTCTTCTTCCTCATCATCTACTTGCGACAACACCGCCCCTATGCCCGCGTCTGAAGCATCGCACTGGATAAAAAATCTTTTTGAAAAATCAGGCATGAAAGAACCGGAGCGGAAATCAACGCTTCCTTCAAATCTTCGAAAGCTTTCAACGCTTCTTCCGTCATTTTAAATTCTTTTATGAATTTCCGATACCACCCTGCCATGCCCAGTAACCTCCGAACTTGTCTGAGGGTTTTCGGGATCGGAAAATCTTTAACTGCTTCCACTTTTGCTGGATCGGTTTTGAATTTCCCACCACCAACAATGAAGCCCAAATATTTTAACTCCTTGAAGCAAAACTTTGATTACTTCATGTTGATGGTGAGATTAGCCTTACGCAAACATTCGGCTACTTCCTTCAACAATGAGATATGGGTCTCGAAATCCGGCGCCATGATAAGCAAATCATCGAGGTACACAAAGACACGCTCCCTAAGCCGTGCAGGAATCACCTTGTCCATCAGCTGACTCAACCGTTGAGCAGCATTACACAGCCCAAATGGCATCACAGTGAATTGGTACAAGGGTCTCCCCGGTACCGCAAAGGCAGTCTTTTCTCTGCTCTGCTTCTCCAGCGGTATTTGCCAAAATGCCTCTTTCAAGTCTATACTACTCATGTAGACGGCATCTGGAAATCGACTGGTAAGTCCCTCGATATGAGGAAGAGGGTTAGCGTTCTTTTTCGTCAGTGCATTCACCTTACGAGAATCCAGGCAAGGTCGATTTTTGCCTGGTTTCCGCAAGAGAACCACTGGCGAACATCACGGACTTTCACTCTGCTCAATAACGCCGAGACTCGACATCCGATCCAATTCTTCGTATAGTATGGCTTGTATCGCTGGAGACACAGGGTAGTGACGCTGTTTCACAGGGAGAGCATCTCCGGTATCAATGGTATGCTCCATCAACGTCGTCTTTCCCAAACCGTTGCGTTCAAATTTCAAAACATAAAAATTGATCCCTTACTGCATCTAGTCTGGCTTGTTGCTCAGAATTCAACTTATGAGCATTCGGATCAGAAGGTTTCATCTGTCGAAAGGCTACTTATAATATTAGGGGCTAACTGGAAAGATTTCCAAAAATCTACGCCAAGGTAGACTTCCTGGTCTAAATTAGGTACTAGAAAGAAGGTAAGTCTCTCTTCTTTTTCTTTATAATGAACTTTAAGTTCCACTTTCCCCACAATAGACTGACTTTTTTCGTCGGCTGTTTTGACTCCGCTCTTATATGGCGTTACTCGACAACCGAGCTCCTTGACCAGTTGCATACAATTTTTGCCAAGTATACTAACACTGGCTCCGCTGTCTAGCAAATCTAAAACTCATTGACCTATTATACAGGGTGTCCGGTAGAAAATGGATAAGCCGGAAATGACTGATAGGTGCACTTTTGACTGTTCCGAAACCAAATAGAAAAAGGTTCTATCGCAACCAGTTTAGAAAATATTAGCTTTTTTTCGTTCAGTGTACTTTAAATTTCATCATCTTACGTTTTCTTTAACCACAACCACGAATGAATGAATTTTATAAATTTCTTATTTTTATAATTTTATACAATAATTGGCTCACTACATAAGAAGTTAAAAGTTTTTAAAACTGTTGCATCTTTTCTTTAAAATAATTTTGAAATTTGTTTTTCGATGCAAAATGTAAAAAAAAATATTTTATGAAAATTTTCAAACACCTGTGGTATAAAAAAAACCCAAAGGAACGTAGGTGGCCAACTTTTTTAAAAATATGCGCGTCCAAAGGGGATTGCAGAATGGTAAAAGTTTTTATCAAATCTAGAGTTACTAGGAAGTTATTGGTACCAAAGTCCAAAAAAAGCCTATTAATTTAATAAATTATTTTGACTGTAAAATCTTAAGTTTTTCACATTGCTGCCACAAATGCATGGATTCCATCAGTTTTTTTAATCAGTCATATTTTACAATAATTCTTCTTACACATAACTACTAAAAAGAAGTGTTATAACCGTTGAACAATGGCTATAAAAAAAATAATTTAACTTTTTTTTTAATGCAAAGTAGAAAAAAAAATTTTTGTTTGCTAATTCGCTAATAACCAGTTTAAAAGATAAAATAAGAAGTGGCTCACCATATTAACTGTAAATTAAATTGCATCTAACAAATATTGGATGTTTTTCGTAGCCCAATAACATTGGGAATTGAACAAAAATTCGAAAATATTGCAACATTTTCGATGAGGTTGCATTGGGCCAACGGGACCGAAAATCTCAATTTTTCTTTAAAACGAGATCATTAAGAAGTCAACACTCAAAACAAGCTGTCCCGATGCACAATTGTATGCCCATGCTTAAACTGAGCAAACAAATACTTTTTTTTCTACTTTGCATTAAAAAAAAGTTAAATTATTTTTTTTTATAGCCATTGTTTAACGGTTATAACGCTTTTTTAGTAGTTATGTGTAAGAAAAATTATTGTAAAATATGACTGATTAAAAAAACTGATGGAATCCATGCATTTGTGGCAGCAATGTGAAAAAACTTAAGATTTTACAGTCAAAATAATTTATTAAATTAATAGGCTCTTTTTGGACTTTGGTACCAATAACTTCCTAGTAACTCTAGATTTGATAAAAACTTTTACCATTCTGCAATCCCCTTTGGACGCGCATATTTTTAAAAAAGTTGGCCACCTACGTTCCTTTGGGTTTTTTTTTTTTAATTTATCTTGTAAAGTTGTAAGCCATGATCTTTAAAATCATCACCATAGCGGGCTAAAAGCTTGTCTTAAATAAAAAAGCAATATTATTTTGCAAATTTGCACCAGCGAACCTTTTAACCTCTATGTACAAATAATTATCAAAAAAAAAAAAACATTTGCATCTATCATATACTATTTATTTAGATAAAATTCATTGCCTCTTAGTATAGAGTTCAATGTCCCATACAAAAAAAAAAAAAAAAACAAACATCTTGCATAGGATCTTTAAATTATTTTTAGAATTTTTTGCAACCCTGCCAACGTGAGTGATTTTTTATTCTGCATTCTTTCTGCGCCTAGATTTTTTTTTCTTCCCGATGTAATTGAGGTTAAGCAACCCGGTGCAGGATTTTGCCTACATCGAGATAAGCATTGCTTTTGCTTTGCAAATGCACAAAATGTAGTTCAAGACACTATCAAAAAACAAAAGAAAACAAAGTAAGTAAAAAGTACCAAGTACTTGTCAGAAAATGAGGGTGACATATATATCAGCTTATGGATAAAGACTTCCTTTTGCAGTTGAAGTTGCACAGAAGAAAAAGGGCCAACACTTTATCTTAAATAATTGTGAAACTAAACAAAGAACTCGTGAATTATTTAAGTTATTACGATGTTCAAATTATTATGACCGGAAGCTTATTTGTTTAACAAGAACGCAATCAGTGATAAAAAAATATAGTATGACCTTTTAAGTTAAATACAAATTCTTACAAGATTCATTAAGATAGCACAACTTGATTAAGATAGAATGTGTAATTAATATACCTAGGTCACATTTTATTTTATTTCAATAAACTTAAGGAAAAAATACATTACTTGTTTGATATCTGATTTTCTTTCAAGAAATTTAATTTAAAGTTTATTTCAATATTTACTTTATTATAATTTTAAAGCTACAGACATTTTTTACTTATTTTATAAAAAAACCTATTGTTTTAACAATAAAAAAAGTTTGCCGAAGCAACCATGTTAGTCCAGTAAATAAAGGAGTTTTACCCTACAAAAGGTCCGGTAGTTCTAAATTTTTGATATGTTGTTAGGTATGGTTAGTAGATAGAAAAACCAAATTTCCACAACCACGCCCCCTCCGCCCCCTTCAGCATCACCGAAAAACCATAGAAATCTGGCACTTTTTTCACTTTTATGCCCATAACTTTCTTCTGGTGCATTTTATTGAAAAAAAGTTGTTGGTAGACTTGTAGAAAACATAATTTCCTACGAAAATGACCTTGGTAGTATTTTTATACATCCAAAAACAACGAAGTTATGAAGCTTCCAAAAACATGTAAAATTTCGGATTTTGCAATATTTTCAGTTTCTTGTCACTTAACAGTGCTATAACTCTTTAACAATTGACTTTTACGCAAAAGTCTTCATAATCAATCTTATAGACAATTTAATTACCTAAAATAAAATGTAGCCCACTTTGATTTTGTGAATCAAATAACCGAGTTAGGGCTAAAATAGTAAAAAAGTATTTTTGATAGTTTTAGAAAATTTTTTAATTATCCATTAAATGAAGGATTTGAATCCCACAAAAAGTCGGGTGGTTCTTATTCTATATTTAATCAGGTTCTAATGGTAGATTGAAAAAAAAATTCATAGCCACGCCCCCTCCGCCCCCTTAACCATACCCCAAAAACCAATTCTGCATTTTTTCAGTTTTATGCCCATAGCTTCCTTCTGGTCATTTAAATGTGAAAAATTAATGTGCAAAATTGTAGAACACAAAATTTTCTACAACTTGCACATCCAATATCCACCAAACTAAGAATTTTCAAAAAAAAGTTACAATTTCCGTTTTTCTTTATTTTCAGTTTCTTACCTGTTTACAGCGCTATAACTTCCTAATTTTTAATTTTTAGCCAAAAATCCTTTTGTAGGGAATTCATTTGCATAACTTTATTATTTTGATAAGAACCAGGTAAAAGTAAGTGTTTTTATTTAATAAAAGTCGTATTTCTTAATAACCTAGTTTAATATCTCATGCGCTTATAAAGCGGTGGGCTATGAGTGGACGAAGGTAAAAGAATTGCGTTATGAGGGGAAGGGGTAGCAGGTGGGGAAATATAGAAGTAATAGGTGGAGTTGAAGATGGTGAATTATGAGAAAAGTTGGCTTCGTTGAATTTTTCTTCAAATTGATCGATGATATCTGATCTTCTTCGTCGACATCTTCATAAAAAATTCAAGTGGACGATTTTGACAGGATTGTCCACAGCAAAAATTACACAATGTGGAACATTTAAGTCCCTCTTTCCTGCATCTGCCAGCTCCCATGCATCTAGGCACATAGGTATTTGCATGACACAGCTTTCATCAATTTTTGGGGAGCAGGATCTTGCACAGTTTTAATGGGTTGCAATACGTGGCATCCTCTCGTCCAGCCCCATTCCAGAGGTTTTTCTCAATACCCATCCACGCCATGATCTGGTGATAAGTCCGGAGGAAATGAAAGTGTGCTGGATCTGTTGTACGCGGTAGTTTGCACAAATTAAGTTAGTTGAACTGCTCATAAATTTGAAATATCGAAGAGAGCTTAGAGATATGACTACTGTCCTCTCCATATAAAGCCAACAAGATATGTTCTTCCGCCTCCGATACTTTCTGATCTCTGGCATTTGGGTCCTTAGCTTCTCTGCAGCTTCAAGAGCAGAGGGGTTTTTGAAACATTTTGCAAAATTTGTTTTTTTCCGAAAACAAAGATGTTTGAGGTGGTGTCACATTCACTTATGGCATGAATGAGACGTTCTCCATAGAATTGAATGTGAAAAATGGAGAATTCATCAGATAAATTGATCCTCCCAGGTTTTCGAAGGTACATACACGTTCTCTGCCCTAGGTATAGTAAGTCGATGTCTTCCTCAAAAATCTTTGAAGCTCTATGGTACCTGCTTTAGATACTAATTCTGGCGCAACTGGAAGAAAGCATCCTTACGTTCGAGTTGAATCAGGGGTGGTTGTGGTTGCATGATAGTAGAAACTTAAAGTAGCTGCGCCTCGTGGTGATTTGATGAAAAGCCAAGGGATGTAATCATATAAATGAGAAGCTCAGGACCTTCCTATACATATACACTTATTCTTGTTTGAAGGGGGAAAGGAAGGATCGGGGACGAGCAGCAGCTTTAACAGCATGGGATAAGGCCAAACATTTCCTTTTCCATTTATCCAAAGGGCCACTCTTATTCTTCAGTATTACAGTTTCAAAAAATAGAGGATATGTAAGGGTACTCATCTGTATTGTAAACTTTAGACCGAATGACTTCCAAAACTGTGCCTGCGGCTGCTTTGACTACTCTCAACCTTTTAACCTTCTCCATACTTCTTAGGCAAACAGGATTTGACTGTTTTATTATCCATTTTATAATCACCCGTATTGTGATTTACAACTGTCAATCGATTGTTGATAAATACTGTAATTTTGGGTTTTTAAACCAAAATTATAGGAAAACTGGTCAACTGGAATTTTGTAATTAGATTTCTTTATAACGACTAGGACCATTCTCTGCTTTCAAAACTTTTTTTAATTAAGTAATAAGATATTAAAATTAAATTTGTATCAACTTCCGATTGATAGTTGTATATTAGGGTGGTCCTTATTTTACTCTTTTTCGAAAATTGAGTGCGACGCCCCCTAGATTGGTTCCAAATCAGGAAAAAAAATACCCTATTTTTTTCAAATTTTTATCTCTGACCCTTCCTGGCCCTATTTTGATAAGAAGTTACTATAGCAAGGGCGATATTCTGTGTCCAGTGTTGGGTAAATGGCGGATTTTTTATATAAACTTCTTAATTAAATATGGTCAGGAAGGGTTAGGAATACAAATTTGAAAAAATTTGGGCTTTTTTTTCCTGATTTGGAACCACTCTAGGGGACGTCCCCAATTTTTTGTTCCTAAGGACCACCCTGTTGTATATAGCAATAAAGCTGAACCTCCTTCGTACTTGTCAACTCATCAACTCATATACCTATGAAACTTCATAAAACTGAAAAAAATGCAGAATTGGTTTTTGGAGTATGATTAAGGGGGCGGAGGGGGCGTGGCTATGAATTTTTTTTTCAATCTACCATTAGAACCTGATTAAATATAGAATAAGAACCACCCGACTTTTTGTGGGATTCAAATCCTTCATTTAATGGATAATTAAAAAATTTTCTAAAACTATCAAAAATACTTTTTTACTATTTTAGCCCTAACTCGGTTATTTGATTCACAAAATCAAAGTGGGCTACATTTTATTTTAGGTAATTAAATTGTCTATAAGATTGATTATGAAGACTTTTGCGTAAAAGTCAATTGTTAAAGAGTTATAGCACTGTTAAGTGACAAGAAACTGAAAATATTGCAAAATCCGAAATTTTACATGTTTTTGGAAGCTTCATAACTTCGTTGTTTTTGGATGTATAAAAATACTACCAAGGTCATTTTCGTAGGAAATTATGTTTTCTACAAGTCTACCAACAACTTTTTTTCAATAAAATGCACCAGAAGAAAGTTATGGGCATAAAAGTGAAAAAAGTGCCAGATTTCTATGGTTTTTCGGTGATGCTGAAGGGGGCGGAGGGGGCGTGGTTGTGGAAATTTGGTTTTTCTATCTACTAACCATACCTAACAACATATCAAAAATTTAGAACTACCGGACCTTTTGTAGGGTAACCCCCTTTTTTTTAGCTTCATTTATTGGACTATGTGTCCAAACGTTTTTTGATTTTTATTTTTAGTACCCACCCACATTTAATGGAAAACCCTCAATTGAAAAAATTTCTCAAAATTCAATGATATCAGCTCAAAATTACGTTGAAATGTTAAAAAAACTTCAGAAAAATACAAAAAAAAATCGCTGGAATAGTTGACTTTGCTTCAATTCTTATCCTACGCAGGAAGAAAATTTTTGATCATATTTTTGTTAGTAATTTATTTTGAACCAACCGACGGCGATATTAAATTAATTTTTTCTTCAAAATTTAAAACTTTTTTATTGCTTTAAGTATGTTTTGAGAAAACTAGGCGACATCCCAGTCACGGTGGGCAGGAAGCATCGATAGGTTGCACAAAAATGTCGACAAAAACTGCAAGTTGGGTTGTGTTGATGATTATACGTGCAAAATCCGTTGGAATTGAAATCCTAGCTGCTCCTTTTCAAAATTTATTCATATTTTTGTATTTCTAACCGAGACAATTTGGAATAAAAATCAAAAGTTTTTAGGCGACAAGAATTGATAACGGTATTATGTAGAGGAGTTTAATACAATAATATTTTACTATTAGACCGAGAGCCGGGAGCAGATTTCTTGCGTGAGAGGTAACCGATTCATATGAATGTCAGAGGTAGCGTGGGTCATGGTGATGACGAATACCTTAGTCTGCTTGCATTTATTTGGGGCGTTGTCGAGAAAAAGCGCATCAAAAGTACCATTTTTCTGAAAATCGATTTAGTTAGGGTAACCACTTAAAATGTATAGATAACCAACACCACATACTCACTGATAACAAATATACCAATGGCAGACATTTTAAGTGGGGCCAAACCCCCGGCAGACTGTCCCGAAAATGCGTTTTTTTGGGCGTTTTTAGACTTTTGGGTAACCACCTAAAATTAATCGCATCCTGTAGCGGTGGACTCCCTGATAACAAAAATACCCATGGCAGACATTTTAAGTGGGGCCAAACCCTGTACTATGTAGAACCTTTTTCCTATATAAAAAATTGCAAACTTTTTGAAGTTTTTTTCCTACAGATCGAAAACGGTCTGTCAAATCGAAAAACCGTTAATCTAATTAATGAAGGTAATAAAAAGATCTACAACTTTTACTTTAAAATAATTTTTAAAAAAGCTCAAATAAAAGAGATATGACGAAAATAAGAAAATCACCCTTTGACTTGCTTAAAAAAAAAACCATCCGAACTCTTAAACCGAAGGTTTAATCGAAAAAACTTATTTAACATATTCTGTAGGAAATTAAATTATCTTCAAGATTGCTATACAATTTTTTCTGCTAGGTCCAATAATACGCGAGTTATGTGAAAAATTAAAATAAATAAATTTTCAGAAAAACTGCATTTTCGGGAGCGTCTGCCGGGGGTTTGGCCCCACTTAAAATGTCTGCCATGGGTATTTTTGTCATCAGGGAGTCCACCGCTACAGGATGCGACTAGTTACCCTAAATAAATCAGTTTTAAGAAAACTGCATTTTCTGGACCGTCTGCCGGGGGTTTGGCCCCACTCAAAATGTCTGCCATGGGTGTTTCTGTTATCAGTGAGTCCACCGCTACAGGATGCGACTAATTTTAAGTGGTTACCCTAAATGAATCAATTTTAAGAAAAACTGCATTTACAAAACCGTCTGCCGAGGGTTTGGCCCCACTTAAAATGTCTGCCATGGGTATTTTTGTTATCAGGGAGTCCACCGCTACAGGATGCGATTAATTTTAGGTGGTTACCCAAAAGTCTAAAAACGCAAAAAAAAACGCATTTTCGGGAGTCCACCGCTACAGGATGCGATTAATTTTAGGTGGTTACCCAAAAGTCTAAAAACGCCAAAAAAAAAAACGCATTTTCGGGACAGTCTGCCGGGGGTTTGGCCCCACTTAAAATGTCTGCCATTGGTAAATTTGTTATCAGTGAGTATGTGGCGTTGGTTATCTATAAATTTTAAGTGGTTACCCTCACTAAATCGATTTTCAGAAAAATGGTACTTTTGATGCGCTTTTTCTCGACAACGCCCCAAATAAATGCAAGCAGACTAAGGTATTCGTCATCACCATGACCCACGCTACCTCTGACATTCATATGAATCGGTTACCTCTCACGCAAGAAATCTGCTCCTGGCTCTTAGACTATATATGTAGGAGGGGGGGTCCATCACCCCCCGTTTAGTCGGGAGGGGCAGTTTTCTAAAATATCACGTTAAATACAAAAAAAAAATATTAAAAAACAACGGCAATACTTACAGTTATGAATGATACCTTTTTCAAAAGCCAGAATTGTACACTTGATTCTAATTTTTAAATCAAATTGTTGCAATTAATTGTTCTCGAAATAATCAACTTCAAAGTCAAAATTTGGGAAAAAAAAGTAAAAAAAACACATAAACTTTTACCATTCTGCAATCCCCTTTGGACGCGCATATTTTTAAAAAAGTTGGCCACCTACGTTCCTATGGGTTTTTTTATACCACAGGTGTTTGAAAATTGTCATAAAATATTTTTTTTTACATTTTGCATCGAAAAACAAATTTCAAAATTTTTTTAAAGAAAAGATGCAACAATTTTAAAAACTTTTAACTTCTTATGTAGTGAGCCAATTATTGTATAAAATTATAAAAATAAGAAATTTATAAAATTCATTCATTCGTGGTTGTGGTTAAAGAAAACGTAAGATGATGAAATTTAAAGTACACTGAACGAAAAAAAGCTAAAATTTTCTAAACTGGTTGCGATAGAACCTTTTTCTATTTGGTTTCGGAACAGTCAAAAGTGCACCTATCAGTCATTTCCGGCTTATCCATTTTCTACCGGACACCCTGTATATGGACTGCCAGGACCAGGTTCAAGCTATGGTGGCGCCCCTTGGTAGGGCAGCGGGAAATAGTAATTTGACATCTAGTTTTGTGACTTTTGCTTGTCAAAAAAAAAAAAAAAAAACAATTTAATTGTTTGCATAAATTTTATGTTTCCCAAGAATAAAGGCTTGGCCACACCGGAGGATATGCGGTAGAGGTACGGCTAGCGGTAACGATATTTGTATGAAAAAAATTCCACATCTGAACGTTGATATGTCAGTTTGGAATTTTTGTTCATACAAGTACCTTTACCTCTACCCGTACCGCTACCGCATACCCTCCGGTGTGGCCAAGCCTTAAAAAGGTAACAAAAAATTAAAAATATAATTTTTATTTTTATAATTTAAATTTTTATTCTATTCTTTCATTTCGGAAGACAATTTAACAAAAATGGACAATCAAATTAGTTTTACCAGCAGCAACTCAATCACAGGAACCCTCTAAATCTCTCAAAAGAAAATCGGACTCTCTACACGGAGAAAAATGAATCTAGTATTTTATAATCCATATGACTAGTAAGGTAATTAAAGTAAAAAGCCCTAGATTTTAAGTAAATTTTACCTTACGTATTGAACATTTCTTGGATCCGTAAAGTATTTTTTACAAGAAAATTATGGTGAACAAATTAAAGTAGTATGTACCTTACGAGTAGCAATATTTTCTTTATGTAGAGTCAAATATAACTTCAACCAAAAAAGTGTATGAATCTTTTCACTTTAAGATTCTAGTAAAACATATTTTACAAATTTAACTAGTCTATGAATAAGTTTTACCTTACCCTAAGGTAATAATAATACTGAATTCTAGGAATTTTCCCCAAAAGAGATCAGTGCCCTCGATACATAGAAAAAAAAAACTCTTAAAGCTGTCATTGAAAAGTGCGCCATTTGTTCTCCATTTGTGTTGGATGTTTTTTTTGTCAAAGCTTTAAGGTGGCGAGAGTAAGAATTCGCAAATAATTGGATCAAATAAAGTCAATTTTATTTTTATTGATGATATTTGCCTAAATAAAATTGAATGCATTTATCTTACAAAAATTAATTAAAATAAAAAAAGCTGATTTTTGTAATTATTGAAAAACATAACATGGTCATACGTACTTACTCCTAAATGGCTTTGAGGATTAAGTACATGTTACCCAGTTATGTTTTTCAATAATTACAAACCTTTTTTTATTTTAATTAATTTTTGTAAGATAGATGCATACAATTTTATTTAGAAAAATGTCATCAATAAAAACGAAATTGACTTTATTTGATCCAATCTGTAATTAAATTATATACCTTCCGTAGAGAAGTTTAATTTACTTTAAAAATCAATATTTTCAGCCTTATAGTAAGATAAAATATGTACCTAACTTTCTAGTAATTTCTATTAGGAATTCATACAAAACAGGCTTTACTGTAAAGTTAATCATAAGCTATAAATTTACTAGAAAAGTAATAATACAGTAAAATAAGGAGAAAAAAGGGGTAAATCTCGGAATGAATGTTAGTAGAATTTTTTTTTGCTCAATATCTTCCTTTTGCCATTCTATAACATATCTCAAAAGTCTAGAAAAATCGCATGTCCGCTTGTCGCGATTTCAAGGTCAAATCGCGAAATGGAGATTTTCAAAATTAGCAAAAATAGGCTATGGTATTATATACACATATGATACATGATTTCAAGGTATTTTTTAACGTTGATTCCAAAAAATCTAAAATCAAGACAATCTGACGTCTCTGGAAAAAGTTATACCTGTTTTTCATCTGTCAACTCATATTATTATAACAGTTGCAAACTTACTGCCGAAAAACCCTTTAAAGTTATGGTAGATGAACCAAATTTTGCATGAAGATTTTAGAATCCATCATTATTAAAAATCAAAACAATCCATTACAAAAAATATATATACCTACGAAATAATGGCATTTTTTTGATGGAGGGGCAAATTTTAGGATATGCACTAAAGAAGATTCTTGTTCATCTTAGGAATAAGTGCTAATAGGCTATTTTTTTCATTTCAATCTTTGTTTGGATGTTCTTTAGCTACCCTCAAAAATCTAAAAAAATCTCATGTCCGCAAGTCCTAATTTTCTTGGTTTGAAAATAAGGTGCAGATTTTAAAAAAATTGAAAAACTACACTTCAGATATTTGTGTCAGATCAACATGAATAAAGTGCATTACTTTTCAGGGATGGTCAGGTTGACTTGTTTGTGAGTTTTGTTGGAATAAGTGTTAAAAAATACCTTTAAATCATGTCGCTTATGTTGGTATACATATAAAAATTTAAACTTTTCTTATTAATTTTTTAAAATCTGCACCTTATTTTCAAACCAAGAAAATTAGGACTTGCGGACATGAGATTTTTTTAGATTTTTGAGGGTAGTTAAAGAACATCCAAACAAAGATTAAAATGAAAAAATTAGCCTATTAGCACTTATTCCTAAGATGAACAAGAATCTTCTTTAGTGCATATCCTAAAATTTGCCCCTCCATCAAAAAAATGCCATTATTTCGTAGTTATATATATTTTTTGTAATGGATTGTTTTGATTTTTAATAATGATGGATTCTAAAATCTTCATGCAAAATTTGGTTCATCTACCATAACTTTTAAGGGTTTTTCGGCAGTAAGTTTGCAACTGTTATAATAATATGAGTTGACAGATGAAAAACAGGTATAACTTTTTCCAGAGACGTCAGATTGTCTTGATTTTAGATTTTTTGGAATCAACATTAAAAAATACCTTGAAATCATGTATCATATGTGTATATAATACCATAGCCTATTTTTGCTAATTTTGAAAATCTCCATTTCGCGATTTGACCTTGAAATCGCGACAAGCGGACATGAGATTTTTCTAGACTTTTGAGATATGTTATAGAATGGCAAAAGGAAGATATTGAGCAAAAAAAAATTCTACTAACATTCATTCCGAGGTTAAACCCTTATTTGACTGGATTATAAGGTAAATTTTATTTTATTGGGGAGTCATCCCTATTTTAACTTTACATTAAAGTTAAATGTACCAGAAATAAGGTAGTTCACATTTTAATTTTTCTCCGTGTAGAGGCAGCAGAACTCCAAACCGAATATGCAGAATAAGCCACGCCCGAATTACGGGTTGAGTTTTACATCAAACGTGAAACGATGAGACATCAATTATTTGGTGTTAAAAGAGCAGGCATAGTCGTTGTAACCATCTTGGATCATCGGCTGCAGCAAGTTACTCTTGATGGCAATGCCAGGAGGACATCATGGGAACATCAAAAATAACATAGGGCAAAATGAAACCTGCTCATGTTGTGGCTGGATATATACACGATGTGTTGTGGCTAATGGAATACCAACCAGCCCTAACTGAACACCTGATACAGGTGTTGGTTCAAAAACTGCTCATTCTTGATGTGAATGCACCACGAAGTGAAATTGAAGAAGCTGAATTTGAGGAAGAAAACGAAGACGACATGGATGATGATGAAGATAATGACGAGGAAATGTTTAAAATGGAAGATGCAACAACAACCACAGCCACGACGCCACAAGAAACTCGTGAAATTCTACCAATGACCCATCCAACCACCCATACTTTCGATATATGTATGGAAAAGATGTATTCATTCTTTGATCAATTCAATCCAAAGAAAGAACTAATTGGAGATGAAGGTGATAAAATCCCCAAAACACTTTCTCATGATCTGGAGTTTTTGAAGTGTCTTGAAGAGCCTTTCAATAATGTGATATTGCCCGAAGTCATAACACGCATCATGTACAATTTTTAGTATTGTAACGTTTTATTTCGGGTTCACAATAAAACTTATTTCGTTTATTTTAACTTCCACTTATCTTTCCGTTCAAATAAGAACACACTTTATTTCAAATCAATTTACTTTTATTATTCGCTCAAACAAACACACTTTTCAATCACTTTATTTACTACTAACAATTTCCAACACTTTATTTCACTTTGTACTGTACTCTTTCACATTCAAGATTAAACTGTCCGGTCGGTGTCCACGCTGCCCTTTTATACCTGAAATTCGGAATTCGAGAATGTCTTCGAAGGTTCTCGTCTTTGCTTCTCGAAGCTTCCTTTCCAAGAGGGGGCGCTTCATACTTCCAGTCCAGTGGGATATTTTGGGATATTCAGCAGTCGAGGGAATTTCTTTGGATGCGTTCAGAGGGTAGTTTCTTAATTACTAAAGGTCCGTTCACATTTCTACCTTTACTGTAGCAGGTAGTGTGTTCAGACTTTTATCTTAAAAGTAGTTCGGTAATTCATCGTTACATTGCCCCCCTCTTAGGATTGTTCGTCCCGAACAACTCCATTGCTTCTTTCACCATTATAACGATGTAAACGGTCACAATGAACTACCTTTAATTTGCCTCTTACCCCTCTCTGTATACGGTAAACCACGTCGTTGATTCTGGTTATTACTGTGTAAGGGCCTTCCCAGTTTTGTTGTAGCTTCGGTGATAGTCCCTTTTGTCGGTGGGGATTGTAAAACCACACAAGTTCTCCTTCTTGAAACCCTGTTGCTGTCGCTCGCGCGTCATATCTTGTTTTCATCCTGTCACTAGACGCTTTTATATTTGTCCTTGTCCGTTGGTGAATGTCAGCCAGTGTTTCTTTCAGGTTATCAACATACTCATCTATTTCCTGTGGCTCATTTGGAACACATCCGAATTTTATCTTACTTGGCAGCCGTATTGTAGAACCAAAAAGGACTTCCGATGGTGTATGTCCAGTGGAACTATGTGTTGCACTTCTATAAGCCATCAAGAATAATGGAATATGTCGATCCCAGTCTCGTTGATTATCGTTGACTACTTTTGACAGGTGTTCTTTAAGTGTCCTGTTAAATCGCTCAACCATCCCATCAGATTGTGGATGAAGCGGTGTTGTTCGCGTCTTCTTGATGCCAAGGAGTGAGCAAACCTCTTGAAAAATCTTAGATTCGAAGTTCCTTCCTTGGTCGGAATGAAGTTCCATGGGTACTCCGAACCTGCTCACCCAATGAAAGACAATCTTATCCACAACTGTTTTGGTTTCCTGGTTTGGGATGGCAAATGCCTCAGGCCACTTGCTGAAGTAATCCATCACTACGAGGATATACCGGTTTCCTTTGTTGGTTTCGGGAAAAGGACCTGCCACGTCTATTGCAATCCTCTCAAAAGGTGTGCCCACATTGTACTGATGCATCTTGCTTTGCATTTTTCTAGCTGGTCCTTTGCTAGCGGCACAAGTATCACATTTTCGGCACCACTTTTCAACGTCTTCTCTCATACGTAACCAGTAGAATTGCTGGCGTACCTTTTCCAGCGTCTTGTTGATGCCTAAATGGCCTCCAGAAGTTCCCTCGTGCATCTCTCGGAGAACATCATTAACTTTTGACTGAGGTACGATTAGTTGCATTACATAAGATTTACCATCTGCGGATTCCCACTTACGCCTGAGTAACCCTTCTTGCACATGAAGTGAGTCCCATTGTGCCCAATATGCTTTGAGATTGGGGCTTCGGTCGGAGATGTCGGCCCATTCTGGTTTCTCTTCATGTTCCTTCCATGCAAGGATGGGTTCGATGTCCGAATCTTCCTGTTGGGCCATCCTGAGTTCTTCATTACTCCAGCCGCAAATGGGATCAGCTCTCGTTCTTCTTACAGCGACAACTTCCTTTTCCTCTAGCCGTGTGCAATGCTTGCAGTCATGCTTGCACGGGCGCCGAGATAATGCGTCTGCATTTGAATGTAGCTTTCCTCTTCGATGTTGAATCTGACATTGATACGTCTGGAGTATCTCGATCCATCTTGCTACTTGACCCTCTGGATTTTTGAAGTTCAAAAGCCAATTTAGTGCACCATGATCTGTGCGAAGAAGGAACTTCTGTCCATAGATGTACTTATGGAAGTGCTTTGTTGCCAATACCAGAGCTAGAAGTTCCCTTCTGGTCACGCAAT
This sequence comes from Episyrphus balteatus, assembly GCF_945859705.1. Lineage (NCBI taxonomy): Eukaryota > Metazoa > Arthropoda > Insecta > Diptera > Syrphidae > Episyrphus > Episyrphus balteatus. Next base: position 65,844,553 of record NC_079135.1, read on the forward strand.
AGTTTCTTTCTTGTTTCGAGAGTACCTTGCTGAAATAGGCAACGACCTTTTCTTCTCTGTCATGAACTTGCGATAAAACAGCACCAACTCCAACATTACTTGCATCTGCGTCAATGATGAATTGTTTGCCTGGAGTCGGATAGGCCAACACAGGAGCTTCACATAACCGTAGCTTCAGTTCCTGAAAGCTTTTCTCACACTCACCTGACCATTTAAAGGGTTTACCCTTCTCCGTAAGCTGGTGCAAGCTTTTGGCGATTCTCGCAAAATCCTTCACGAACCGTCGATAGTACGTTGCCAGACCGAGGAAACTCCGAAGTTGATGCTTGTCCTGAGGGGTTGGCCAATTCTTCACAGTGTCAACTTTTTCTGGATCAGTCATTACTCCTTGGGATGAGATGATATGCCCCAAATATTTAACCTCGGTCTTGAAAAGTGCACATTTCTTTGGATTCAACTTAAGATGTGCTTCTCGTAGCCTTTGGAATACAGCCTTTAGGTTTTCACAATGGTCATCAAATGTTTTCCCGTAAACGATGACATCATCCAAATAGACTAGGCAAGATTTCCAGGTTAATCCATTTAAAACGCACTCCATTAAGCGCTCAAAAGTAGCTGGGGCATTGCATAGCCCAAACGGCATGACATTAAACTGCCACAGACCATTTCCTGTGGAGAAAGCCGTCTTCTCCCGATCTTCTGGATGGATTTCTACCTGCCAGTAGCCACTCTTCAAATCCAAAGTCCAAAACCATTGTGCTCCTTCCATTGCATCTAGAGTATCGCTGATTCTTGGCAGTGGGTAGCTGTCTTTCTTCGTCACATCATTCAGCCTGCGGTAGTCGACACAAAATCGAGTGCTTCCATCCTTCTTTTTGACGAGAACTACCGGTGATGCCCAAGGGCTTTTGGAATTTTCGATTAGCCCGTCTTTCTTCATTGTTGTTATCATTTCTTCAACTTCACCTTGTTTGGCCAAGGGGAGACGTCTTGCTGGTTGACGAATCGGCCTAGCGTCTCCTGTATCGATTCGATGCTGCACCAGTTGTGTTCGGCCGTATTGCCCGCTGGGTGAAGAGAAGATATCAGCATATTCATGAAGAAGCCTTCCAGCAACATTAAGCTGATGTTGACTCAAGTTGTCTGATTTGAGAATTTGTTTCTTTAGTTTCTCCGAGTTCATAGTCATCTGTGTATCCACCTCGTTGATCTTAGTTATTGCGGCCACAGATTCACATTGCCCAACAACTTCTCCTTTCTTAAGCTTGATTGGGTACGGTTTGATGTTAAGTATCCGTACAGGTACCATGTTGTTCTTTGGTGCCACAAGAGTCTTCCCGATGATGATGTTTTCGGAACTTTGCTCAACTTCTGGTTCAACCATGAGGTATCGATGGCTTCCAAAGTTCCCTTTTAACTTGGTCCACACAAAAACTTCTGAAGAAGGAGGCAGGCACATGTCTTCTTTGATGACAGTTCTAATTGTTGTCGAGTTTTCGCTGCCATAGACCATTGTAATCTCTACATTTCTGTATTTCAGGACTTGATTACCGATATCCAAAATGATTCCATGCTCCTTCATAAAGTCGATTCCAATGATGCACTCGTCACATATATCTGCCACCAAAAACAGATGTGAAAACTTTAGTTCTGCTATACGGACCTCAAGACGAACTTCTCCGTACACTCTTGCTGCTTCTCCTGTGGCGGTCTTCAGACGGTAGCTGTTGGTGTTATGTAGCCATGTCATCTTCACCAAGTCTCTTCGTACAATAGAGGCAGTGGCACCGGTGTCAATTGTAGCCACGTGTTGGTTGTTGTTTATGGTTGCCTCCACTGTCAGACTTTTGTTGTCTTGTTTAGTCTGTGAGACTTGAATTGTGGTTCTGGGGCCATCGATACCAGAAACCAGCTTCTGCCCCTCGAAGGTGGTTCTTACTCGTTTCCCGAATGGGAATTCAAGATGAGCATGAGTGTTAGTTGTATCGCTTACCTGTTGTTGGGCAATATTCCTGTTTCCACAGTGCTGGCAAGCTTTTCTTCTTGGTGGCAATCTGCACTGCCGCTGGAGATGTCCTGTCTTGTTACAGTTCCAGCATCGAGCAGCTCCGTCTCGCTGGTTTCTTTGGAATGCGAGTTTTTGACAAGAGCATTCCTCCACTGTAACTTCTCTTACCCGATGAACGCCTTGAGAAGCCTGTTCTGCTGCTTCCATAGTTCGTGCGAACGCTAATGCTTCAGGAAGAGAACGTTTTCCAGCTGTTCGAATCGCTCGCTGAAGATTTATATCAGATACAGCACGAACAAAGGCTTCTGTTGCAAACTGATTGATAATGTCGTCTCCTGCTGTCGGATATGCCAGATGAGTTAACCTTTCAATATCAGCTTGGAGTTGTTGCAGAGTTTCTCCTCTTTTCTGGACTCTTGTATTGAGTTGGACCCGGAAAACTTCTTGCATATGGCCATCTCCAAAGCGTTTTTCAATTACCTGGACAAGAGCGTTAAAGTTGCCATTCTTCTCTGGTGGTAGAGTTTGTAATAACTCAGCAGCAGGACCTCTAAGAGCAAGAGTCAGCGCTATACATTTGTCTTCGTCATCCCAGCCATTTGTTGTGGCAGCTGCCTCAAACTGTTTCTTGTAGATCGACCATGAACTTTGTCCATCAAAGGTTGGTGGATGCATTTCCTTCTTCTTTGAATACTCACCAGAGCTTTCTCGGATCTTAATCTTCCGAACCTTGTCAAGTTCTTCGGTAAAACTTTGCATTTTAATTTCTATTTTTTCAAATTTGTCATCGACTTGGTCGAATTTTCCTTCTACTTTCTCGAGTTTTTCTTCAACTTTCTCGATTTTTTCTTGAGATTGTTTTGCAACGTCTTTTATGGAAGCATCAAGAGCAACAAACTTGTTTTCGATCATATTTAGCTTACCTTCGATGAGGGTTTTCTGTTCATCTAGAAGGTTCTTTTACTCTGTGCGTTGTGTCTCTATTTTTTCTAGAACACTACTCTGTTGTTTTTCTATTTGTTCGAGAACATTCTTCTGTTCATTCTTTTACTCTGTGCGTTGTTGTTCCATTTGTTCTCTCTGTTCTTTGCGTTGTGTCTCAATTTGATCTTTCTGTTCTTCAAATGTTGCAAGGAGAACAGCCATCATGGATGACATATCGGAACTAGTACTTACTCGTTCTTCTATCATTTCAACTTCGAATTAAAATGTATCCAAATCTTCGTTTTTCTGGGTTAAATAATCCTGTAGACGAATAATGAGATCATTTTTCGATCCAGCAGTAGGAAGACCTCGCTTAGTTAATTCCGCCTTCAGCTCAGTCAAACTTAACTGATTTAGTGTTTTACCCATTTTAACTTTTCAAAACGCGAGCACTTTTACTTATTTCAAAATGTTTTACACTTTTTTTTTTTTTTATTGTTAAAACACACGCGCACTTTTTATTTTATTCGCGAAATTATCTGATTCGCACAAATAAATAAGTTTTATTCCACTTTTCTGACACCAATGTAACGTTTTTTTTTTTTTTTTTTTTTTTTTTCAAATCAATTTACTTTTATTATTCGCTCAAACAAACACACTTTTCAATCACTTTATTTACTACTAACAATTTCCAACACTTTATTTCACTTTGTACTGTACTCTTTCACATTCAAGATTAAACTGTCCGGTCGGTGTCCACGCTGCCCTTTTATACCTGAAATTCGGAATTCGAGAATGTCTTCGAAGGTTCTCGTCTTTGCTTCTCGAAGCTTCCTTTCCAAGAGGGGGCGCTTCATACTTCCAGTCCAGTGGGATATTTTGAGATATTCAGCAGTCGAGGGAATTTCTTTAGATGCGTTCTGAGGGTAGTTTCTTAATTACTAAAGGTCCGTTCACATTTCTACCTTTACTGTAGCAGGTAGTGTGTTCAGACTTTTATCTTAAAAGTAGTTCGGTAATTCATCGTTACAGTATATTATTTTTGTGGAATATTGTTCTGAAAAGGAATAAGGATTATTGAAGAACATCAAATCGACAAATATTTACTCGACCATTTGGCCTTGCTTCCATCCATCCAAGTCGACTCCATGCGATAAGTTTGGCTGTTCGGGCGGGGGCATTTGGACCTCCTTCCATCCAAAACGTTTCCACGATTGCATCTGAAAAAAAAAAAAATGAAAATTATTGAAAAAGGAACATTTATTTTTTTTTGAAAGATTTAATTCTAATTTTTAATAACTTTCGAATAATAATAAATTAAAATAAAAACCATTTTCCAACACGATTCAATTATTTTACCTCGCTATTTTATTTCGCACAAACATTTTAAAATAATTTTTTTTCTGAAAGAATTCTTTTCTTCCAAAACGTCAAAAAGTAGACTTCAAAAAAGACAGGTACTACTCATTTTTATAACAAAAATATGTAGATGGCCATAGTTTCTATGTACAAAAATGGTAGTTCAAGCCATCTGACGGAAGATGTCGCTACGCTAACTGAGTTCTATTTACCACTTTCTTCCACAGGCGCTAGTAATCATTGAACCACATTTTCAAAAATTTTGTATGGAAACGAGAATCAACTAGCAGTCCATATATAATAGGTCAATGCTAAAACTTCTTTTGACAATAATTTGATTTTTGCATAAGGTCTATTTTATCTGACTCTAAATTCAAAACAGTCGACAAAATTTTAGTTTCGGTCTCTTTTCGGGCTTTAAATCGGGCTCTTGCTTTTAAAATATTTTTCGGCGGGGTATAACCTATGCTATTAAAAATACGATTTTTCGCTTTGTTATACTCCTTTATACGGACATGTAACGGCTTAATTTTTGAAAAATTTTGTGTAATCTTATTATCTATGATTGTTTCTGTACTTTTTTCTCGTTTTAAAATTGTAACTTTTTTCTCTCTTTCACAGGGAAACTCTTCTACCTCTATCTCTTTTTCAAATTCTTTATTTTCGTTTTGGATTTTCTATGTATGGGGGTTCATTTTTGGGATTGCACGCGATTCCCCCGGAGCCTTCGCGTCCCTCGCTCGGTTTTCCGAGTGGCATCGCGTATAGTTGGTTGTATAGTAACTTTCCAGACCGCAGTTGTAGCAATGAACAATACGTCTTTCTGAGGGGCAGTTGAACCATGTATGGCCCTGCTCCTTGCAGTTCCAATACTCGAATGTGGAAGCATCGACTTGTTTCCGAGGAGGATTTTTGGATCGTGCCTGACCGAGCTGGTAAGCCGCTAGTTGTTCCTCCGAAAACTGGTATTATTCTTCATATACTCCAGGTCGTTCACACCAAACCTAGCTAAAGGCCTACCAGATGGCTTCAGTAGTTCCCGATCTCTCTTTGGAAACGCAGCTTTTGCTTCTTTGCAGACGTACCTCAGCTGATCAAGGGAAAAGATAGCTTGAGGAAACACTAAATTTCTCACTTTTTCGTTGAGGTTTCGTTTAATGATTTTAACCATTTCGACCTCTGGAATTTGCATGCGCAACTGATACCTCATTTTATTAATTGCTACAAAGAACTCCTCGCTACTTTCGTAAGAACATTGTTTACGATCTAAAATATTTCTTACGATTTCTAGATCAGTCATCGGGTTCTTATATCAGCTTAGCAAAGCTTCTTTTACGGTTGGCCAATAACTCCCAAAAACTGGAGGATTGGGCTGCTCTTGGTAAGGTATTTCCGGCGCAGCTGACTGAACTGGATTACTTCTACTTTGATGACCTACTGGTACAAACGCACTTCTACCTTGATCAGCTAAAGGATTCGCATACTGTGGTGGTGGCCCTGCAGGAGCAGGGTTATAACTAGTAGGGTGGTCGTTATTTTCCAAAAATTGGAATTTCTATGCTCCCAAGGGCTTATATGATTGGAAATAAATTAAAAAAAATATTCCCCAAGTTTCAAGTCTCTAAATTAATTTTAACCCGTGCCGAAAAGCGGTTGAAGTTTCTTATGGGAATAACATGGGCTTTTGGACCTTGTCCCATCAAATTTAAATTCCAGCCAAACTATTCGTTTTTAAAATCTGAAACTTGGCAGACTTATACCTTATAGTTGTAGCAATCATGTGGATTTTTTTCAGATTTTTAACTATTATAGTTTCCACATGATTGCTACAACTATAAGGTATAAGTCTGCCAAGTTTCAGATTTTAAGAACGAATAGTTTGGCTGGAATTTAAATTTGATGGAACAAGGTCCAAAAGCCCATGTTATTCCCATAAGAAACTTCAACCGCTTTTCGGCACAGGTTAAAATTAATTTAGAGACTTGAAACTTGGGGAATATTTTTTTTTATTTATTTCCAACCATATAAGTCCTTGGGAGCATAGAAATTCCAATTTTTGGAAAATAACGACCACCCTAATAACTAGCTATTGGTGGCGGACCTACTTGAACTGGAATTGGTATTGGTGGCTGCACTGTTGCGACAGGTGGTTGACTAGTTGTCGGAATACTGACTGGTGGAACTGGCATCGCCAGAGTTAACTTTTCCAGAAAACCACTTAGTTGATTCTGGATACTTTCATTAAGAGCTTTCTCCACATTATGTTGTAACGCATCCTGACAACTAGACATACTTCGGGTAATTTCAGATTGAATAAATGCTGTAATATTCTCAGGTATAACCTTCTTTTCTTTAGTTTTCGGCCATGAACGAATAAGAGTATCTAAGATACCTCTAGATCCCTCATTGGTATGGTTACCCCTTGCACTATCATCAAATTCTGGAGCTGGAGCTTGCCTAACCGTGTCGTCGACCCCTGCCCCAATAAGATCGCTATAAGTCGGGGTTGAGATCGAACTGGTGTTAATACTTACATTTGGATGGTTTGTGTTTTGACCCACTGGATTAGTATCATTTGCATTTGGTACTACCGGAGTTGAGACAGTTGGGGCTACACCGTTAGAACTGGTTATATTTCGGATCGGGTTTGTCTATCCGTTGGAGGTGGTGAGTGTGCGACTCGGCGCCTAGCACCTGTGTTTGCATTTCTTGTCATTCTCTCCTCTTCTATTTCAGCATCTCTAATCAATCGCTGGATACGTTAATTTTCTTCTTGGTTATTTTCGTCTGCCATTTTTCAAAATTATAATCAGCTGATTCAACAAAAACAACGAATATGTGAACGGAATTGAAAAGTAAACTTATACAAAAGTGGTGAGTTTTTGAACTAATTAATTTTTTCTCTTTTCCCTTTTTTTCGAAAACTTTTTTTTTTTTTTCTCAAAAAAAAAAACTAATACCTGACAGTAACTGAATGAACAAAAAAATTAACGATATTGTTATGAAAAAGAATATAAATTAATTAATCAAAAAAAACTGTAACCTTTCACCAAAATTTAAAAAAAAATATGAAACTTGAAACAAAAAAAATGTAATGTAAATCAAAAATAAAAAAAAGGAATTAACAAAAAACTGAATAAATAGAAATAAATAAATTAATAAATAACGAAAATAATTAGCGAAAAAATGTTTAAATGAACCATAAAAAAATAAATATAAATAAAGAAGAACGAAAATTGAAATGTTTAAATAAGACTTCAAGATTTTTTGAAAGTATTTGAATGTAATGTAAAATTCGCGCGAATTTTTATTTTCACACCTCAAAATTGATTCTCCCGTGGTCAAAATTTTTTTCCGCTTCGCGTTTCGGTTGTGAAATTTGAGCAGATTCTCATGTCAACAAATTTTTTTCCGCTTCGCTTTCAACCAATTATTACAAGAAGGGTTGATATGTTTTTGATCATTAAGTTATCATTATTTGTCCGCTTTGTTTGTAAGATACTGTAATGTTTTATTCCGGGTTCACAATAAAACTTATTTAATTTACACTTATATTTCCGGTCAAATAAGAACACACTTTATTTCAACTCAATTTACTTTTATTATTCGCTCAAACAAACACACTTTTAAATCACTTTATTTACTACTAACAATTCGCAACACTTTATTTCACTTTGTACTGTACTCTTTCACTTTCAAGATTAAACTGTGTCCGGTCGGTGTCTACGCTGCCCTTTTATACCGGAATTTCGAAATTCGAGAATGTCTTCGAAGGTTCTCGTCT